>NW_010235472.1:22873-37867 GCF_000690775.1 Eurypyga helias
TTAAGGACCAGCACCAACACTGCACCTGTCTTTGGCAGGAAAAGGAAAAGGCTGGGCAAAATGAACCTGCTACTCCTGGTGTTGCCTGAGGAGGAAGGTGGTCAAGGCTGTGGACAATCACTGTTTCTGAAAGAAGCCCCCAGCGTCTGTTTCTCCTCAAGGACTTCCTCCTCCTCAGGGCTGTTTTGTCATCAGAGAAGCACTCGGCTGAGCAGTCACTGGGCAATGGGTGGCTGTCATTTCCCTCTTCAAACAAAACTTCTCGATTCAGATCTGCAAGATCCACTGAAATTAGTCTTCTGTTTCTGTGCCTAGATAATGAGGTCTTTAGGGGAAATTGTGGAGAAGTGTAGTCATTGCCTTCCTGAAAGGAATTTGCAGTTGGTTCCTACCTGCTTTCCTTTCAGTGCAGAGGAGAGAACCTTCCTGAAGCAGGGCAGCTGCTGCTCAGCCTTGACAGAGCTGGGCTTCTGGAAGGGCCATTCACTTCATGATACCCCATGGGTACCTTTTAGTTGTAAGATGTGTAGACAAAAGCCCCAAACAGTTTTAACCCATAGGAAAATGCAGGTATATTTAATAACAAGAAGAACCTTTGCCACATGCACACTTGCAAGGCGAGGGAGGGTATTTTCCCCGACTCCTACAATTCCCTTGGGGATGGGAACTCATTTTATTGGTAATCGGTGGTCACTACAGTACAGACCTCAGCTTTAGCTTCACCCCATATTTGGCACTTCTAGGTTTCTCTCTTAGAGGACTCCTTTTTTCTAGCTCCCTAAATTTCTTTGACTCAAAGCTGTACCTTTTTGCTTTATTCCTGAACTAAGATGCCATCTAGAAATGTTCTTAGTGTCAGGCATGATTAACTTGCAGTTAAACACACTAATGTTAATATAAGATTTTTGTGTGTGTCCAGGCTGGACAGGACTCTGAGAAACCCGCTCTAGTGGAAGGTGTCCCTGCCCATGGCAGGGGGGGTTGGAAGTAGATGATCTTTAAGGTCCCTTCCAACTCAAAGTATTCTATGGCTGTAGTGAGGTAGATGGCACAGAAAAACATGAGTCATATAACTGTCCATCCCCACCATCACACCTGACCCTTTATCATACTGTGTTTGCACAAAGGGAGGAGAACGGAGATTCTGCCAGCAGCCTGCTGTAATTGTGGCATAGCCTAACTGCCATCACGAGCTTCTTCGAGTTTTGTGAAATGGATGAGGATTTCTGAAGGAGGAGGAAAATACCAAAATGTCATCTTCTGGCACTCCCTTGTCTTCCCATCAGTGAGGTGGACCCTGGAATTGCACCACACACATCTAACGTCACCGGTCCTAATGGCATAAGTGGCAGTAGTGGTGCCAGATGTTACCTTCTCGAGCTGAAACTGCAGCCTGAGGGCAAAGGGGTCAACGGCATGGCTTGGCAACAGGGAAATCATGGCACAGCATGAGGGCTTCATAATTCAGAATGAGCTGGCCCTAGGTGTCAGTGCTGGGAGGTGAACGTGCAAACAGCATATTTGGAAATCAGGAAGATCCTTGCCAGTGCCAACAGTTGTGTATCTGGGTTCCATTTTGACCTTGGGACCAGGCTGTATTGCAGGGGTCCCAGATCCTTTCTGTTCCTTGGAGGACTCTCTCTCTCCTGCCATTCTTGCCATCTGAATCACTGCTTTCCCCACATGTTTATGTCTTCCCTCAACCTGCTCTCCCTCACAAACACTGCCCAGTCTGTTTCTTATTTCCTGCTTCTCCAGGTCTGTGTGCTCCCACTCTTCTCCTTGGATTCCAGCAGGGAAAGTAGGAAATGCCTGGAAGAGCATCTCCCATGGAGCTGGGCAGCATTTCCTCCATCAGGGAGCAGCAATTCTACACGCAACTGTATCCTGTCCTTGTTGAATTGACAGCAGCTTCCCAGTGGTGGCAAAAGGCACTGCCTGATCCCCTTCTTCCTGCCATGCTTCCTAAATCAGGGCACAGAGAGAGCAGAACTTCTTGATAAATCAACAGCTATACTTTAAAAATAAGAAAGGGGTGGGGGAGAGAATGCTGTGTTTTGAAAAAATCTCATTCTCAGATATTGCCAACTAACTTTCAGCAGAACTTGAAAAATTAAGTAAACAAGCAACAACAACAAGAAACAGGAAAAAAAAAAACCTCCCACAACCAAACCCAACTGAACAACTGTGTTAGAAGGCAAGTCTGGCAAGTGAAAGAATCAAACCGAGCAGCGTTCTTCAAACTATGACCAAGAGCCCTATTTGCAGGGCTTTGAGTCACTTTAAACATAAAAGCTAACTCAAAAACATAACTGTACTTGGGTGTCAACTCAGCTATTGCATAGCTTGGAAGTGTGATACACAACTAAAATGTCTGCTGGTATAGTGAGACAAAAAAAAAAGCTCTTCCTTTTTCATGTGGACTGTGACCAGTTTCGAGAAACCATTTCCCATTTCCTGCCTTCACTGCACTCATGATCTGTGCGCACGGGCTGGTAACGGACATCGCTACAGACAGGTCTGTGATAACCACACAGATGAACTAGTGTTTGTCCTTAGCCCCTCCGATTTCAGTGGGCTGCAGATAGCTGCATTTGCAGTAAATCTTTTAATGTCAAGCTTCTGGCTTTCTCTGGAATTCCTTTGAAAGGCGAGAGACCGTGTTTTCTTTTGTCCATGGAGTTCCCATTTTTTCATGGAAGGATAACAAGAAAAGCCTGTGAAGAAGTGCTGAGCAAGAACAGAAAGAATGGTAGCTATTTAATACGAGAGAGTGAAAGCGTGGAAGGAGCCTTGTGTCTCTGTGTTTTGTAAGTAGTCTAATCCTAAATTGTTAATGGGTTCTCAGATAGATCAAAAGACAAGTGTTCATCTTCTCTGACATTCCTAAGTTCTTCCCTAATATCAGCAGACTCTGAGAGGGTGTGTATATGTATTCAAGTAACGCTGGTTGCCTTTGGCTTCCTTTATAGTGAGTGGTGAGAGGGTGGCATTTGCCAAAGACATTTCATACAACAGAGGGTAGATGAACTGTAACCTGCTGATGCCGGTCTCCCTCTGCAGACAATAAGGGGAGCCCAGAGAAAACAGCTTAGCCTGCCAAAACGTGGTAAGGACCTTACTCAAATGATGAGTAAATAGCATTTTGGCACTGTTGGGACACTGAAAAATCTCTCAGTAGGTTACAAAAGAGTTCATTCTTTGTGGGCACTTTATCTGATGAAAGCCTAGCCTTGTACTTTAAAGGAATTTTATCTGATGTAAGAACATAAGCTGAGATAGAAAGCTATAATATCCCACTTGAATAATATGACAAGTCCATGAACAAGATGGGCATAGAAAATTGTTACTTCCCGTCCTTAACTTCAATTACTACAATTAAATTTTTATTATTTTCTTTTGCTGTAGGGTATAGCACTTTTATTTCCTTTTCAAGAAGCCTGTTTTATGCTTTTCATATATAATTGATCTGTTCCCAATGCATTCAAAGTTTATAAATTCGTAACTCACTCTGTCTTTGTTTGACCCTAGGAGGCTTTACAGTCTCCTTGAGGATGGCTTTGAGTGTGACAGGAAAAAGTTTTCACACCACATCTAATTAATTCAAAAATATCAGAAAATGTTTTTTATCAGTAATCAAAAATGTATTTCTTTTGAAGCAAATCAAAGGAGAAGGGAGAAAAAGGGAGAGAGAAATGGAGGACTGTGAGGTCAGTGGGTAGAAGAAAGGAGGTCCGTGAAATGACAGAGTAAGGAGAAGGGGAACGGCAAGAGGGGGGCAAACGGATCTGTGGGAACTTGCTTTCAGTATGGTATAGAAGGAGAAAACGTAAAGGGTGAGGAGGGGGCAGGGAGCATGGGACAGAAAGGGCATGCACACCCTGCCAGAAGGGACAAATGGAGATCCTGGCACAGAGGAAGAATGCCGGTGTTGGTCCCTGATGTGGGAGGATGGCTGTTGGGATCTCATGCAGTGGAGGTAAATGAGAAAGCGAAAGACTACTGTGGCGTGTGATGAGTTTGAGCTACTGATGTAACAGAGGGCGCGTATACAGAGTGCATTGCGGGCCCATGCAAGCTGACATGAAGGTTAGGCTTGCTGCCACACTAACACAGCTGGATTTCCCCTCCTCTTCCTCCTTCTCCTTTTTTTTTTTTTTTAAGGCAAAGCAGATCTACCCCGTGATAGTTTGCAGATATGCTTTTGCCTGTCAAATGCTCTGGGCAGGGATATGAAAACTCATGTGACTTCCAGCTAGCCTCTGTCTGTTTTCAGTGTTCAAAACTGTCAAAGACTTCAGCGTTTAGTGTATTTGACTGGAACTCGTGAACTAACAAGTGTAATAGTTTCACTGTAGGGGTGACAGCAATGGTGTAAGATATACTGGCTTGCAGAGGTGAAAGCAAGGTTGTCTTCAGATAGCAAATGGGACAGTAATGGTGTATTGGCTCAGAATTTGCCCAGAGACTGGACGGTCGGTTAGTCGTTGGCTGTGCAGAGTAAAGCTGTCCTAAAACTGGAGGCAGTCGGCACTGAAACTCTCAGTGCTGTTTCAAGACAACCTTTGGATTAGAAGTGCCTCTTAAAACATTGCTCAGCACCTAACACAGCTGATGCACATACTGATGCACACCGCTCAGATTAGCTGATCCATGGGCAGAGGTACTGACCCACCTGCTAGAAAAAACAACCAACTTCTTGTGTCCTCTACTGACTGGGGCATGGGGGGAGGGCACTCCCATGGAGGATCAGGGAGTCAGAATGGTGGGACCTGTTCAAAAGCATCTCTTCTCTAATGGGGCATGGTGCACAGCTCTGCTGATACGTCTTACGCCACAGCACACTGCCGCTTTCATCCAAAGCTGTCCCAGGTCTCTGCCAGTGCCTCAGTCCAGACCTGCTGCTCTTCCTACTCTTCTCCTTATGGTTCAACATGCCATTCTCCCAAAAAAGCCTCCTCTCACCCTGCTTTTCTGCCACTGGATCTCCCTGGTGCCCAGACCAGGCACGTTGTTGATTTGTACCTTACACAGCTGTTGGTAAGCATTTCATAGTTAATGTGAAAACAGAAATTTCCATTTTAATGGTACTTTCATGTTTATTTAGTAAAAGTTACAGTAGCCAAATAATATTCAGACAGTAACCTTTCAAAGTTTAGATGATCAGCAAAGAATAAGTTTCAAAAATTATCAGTTTCTCGTATTTTTTTTTTCCTCACTTCTGCATCTATATTTAAAGAATGCACACCCACATTTATAACTTATTCAGGAACATCTGAATTTCCACAGGTATCTCAAGGAGGAAAAAAAAAAACCCAAAAGATGCATCTCTGTGATGCAACTCTTCGAATTAAAGTAAATCTGTTCTAACTGGAAGTCTTGTCCTGATCTCAGTCCATAGTAACCTTCTTTCGCAGAACGAAGTCTTTTATTTTCAGAGTAGCTATTCATTTATGCGCAAGTCCCCTGAGCTGGGTTTTCACCCTAAGGTTCTCCCTCTCGTGACAGCTCAATTGATGTAGCTACAGCTGAAATCCCTCTGATGAACATGCATACCAGTTAAAAAAAACTTGTTTTCAGGTACTGCTCCACGGCCCACACACATCCCCCCCGCCTTGCTTACGTGTAGTGTACAACGCTTTGCAACTTTACTGCCTTTTTTTGATCATGGTCATCAACTCCAGTTCATCGTCTGAATAGCTGCCATTGCGGTATTTGATCAAGTTTTTATCTCTGTTGACAAAGTATATCCAAAGCCATCAGTAGCCTCAGTGTTCAAACACCTGCATATTATTAAAAACAGTAATATCTAAAATCCCGGGAAATGCACAGGAAGAATGATTTTCTTAGAAGCAGGACCTGCGCAGTCATTTTCTGGGTGCTCGAGGCCATTTTCTGCCAACATCTCTCCAAGAATTCAACATCTGTTTTTTGATACAACTTCAAAATTAAGTTTAAGGAGGTATCGGACGTGAGGAGGATAAGAAGCTAGATGAGAGGATGGGATGTCTGTGGAATTAAATCCTATATAAAGGCCTGTGTTAGGTTTAGTTACTATGTTCTTGGAAACCTCTGGTTATATTCATCTTCTGTTTCAAGATGTGAAATGTTCTCTCATTTTGCAAGCTCTAGACTGCCTTCTGTTTTGCTTTTCTATCTCTGCCTCATTCCATTTTACTGCACAACTTCCCGTGCCTTTAATACTACCTGCTATTTGCAGACATTTCTCACCTCGTGCTTTGTTAACAAGGTGGTATCTCTTCCTTCCGGTCCTTTCGGCAGCCGGAATCAGAGACGCGGCCCGCTGTTAAGTCCCTAATACCATACATGCTCTTGAGTATATGTCCAGTATCATATACAGCTCCAGCTATAGTCTGGTCAGATCAAACATATTCTAGGTTGAAGTAGCCTGGTACCTGATGACATCTGGACTACATGAAGGTACTGACAGCTCAGGGGGTCACTGTGTGGGGCAGCGGGAGGGGAATGACAGTATGAATTTGTGGTGCTGCAATTAGCTGAGGGTTCCCACGAGGAAAGCAGGTTTCATGAAAAACATTCTGCCACTTTACACTCCCGTGTATGCTATGGCAACCCCCTCACCTGTTCTCTTCTTCAGAGGAATGCCAGCAGATCTTATGTGAAAGGTGAACTGCAAGTTTTCTGCAGAATCGTTCTTTAGCACTACTGAGATGAAATGGTTTTGTTTCTCTCTCCCCCGTCACTTCCTCCCCAGCTTCTATCAATCAATGTGGTAGAGGACATTTGCAAAGACAGTCTTTCAGAGCATCACTCCAGGCCAATGTACTTGTTTCCATACAGCGTTGCAGCCTTGTGTCATATCCCAGGTGGATCTTTCATCCTTGTTCTCAGCTGTAGATCAGTATTTTGAAAGGTGACTGCTTCTTTTGTGTATGTGGCAATTAGCTGAAAGCCAGCCCATTTTCCCCTGGGGTACGACTTCAGGGAAAGGAGCGTACCTCACTTTTGTCTCTGTAGCTAGTTAGGTCATCCTTACAGCTCCATTTTTGAAGGAGGGGTACATATTAGCACCGTCTGCCCGTTGCGAACAGGTTGTCCAGTGGTTAGTCCAACCTGGTGTAAAGTCTGACAGTTGAGCAGGCCAGGCTCCCCTTCTCGCTGCGGATGGAGACACTGCAGTTCTCAATGACACATGTGCCAGCCCTTTGTTGACAGTTTATTCCATGTTGACATGTGTCCAAATGGTTTCTGGTGCCATGAAGCAGTTCTGGTGGTGAGCAAGGACTTGGGCACCCTGTGGAAGTGAGGGCTCTTCACCTACATGGCACCCACAGCGGGATTCCAGGGTCTGGTTTGTGGCTTACTGTCTCAGAACAAGTAATACAAATTCTTAGTGGCCCCCAGCCCTTTCTGGATGTATAAACTTGAAGCATTTTCACTGCTTTGACTTACTGGATCTCGTTTATTGGAGCTGTAGTAGTACAAAGCTCAGATAGGAAACGCACCTAAGGAGCTAGAGGAAAGCTCAGGCAGTTAGCAGGTGTGGAGGTGAGCTAGCTGGACATGCTTATCAAGATCTACACTAAGCAAAGTGCAGTGACGGCAGATCCAACACAGCACTCAGCTGCATTTACTGTACGTGGCCTAACTCTGCAGGGCAAAAAAGAGTACCATAAACTTGGTCCAAAATCAAACAGATCTGCGTAGCAATGTACAGGGGTTTAGAACTGAATTGGCAAGGCATGATAAAGTAATGTTTGCATTTCTGAGGATTAAGAAAGCAACATGCATGACTAATTTCATCTAACAGACAAATAAACATACGACTCAGCAAACCTCAATTATTTTGAAAGCTCCAATATATGAATCAAATGGAAAAGTAAATGCCTATATATATATAATTGATGCTATTTAGCATCAGGCATTCCTTTAGATTTCTTTGTTTGCTTTTAGTCTTTCACTGTATTGCAGTTTACTTTAAGGCACAAGCAAACGGACAAAAAACAATCTGGCTGTCAAGATCTGCGGTAGCAGCCTAAGCAAGTTACAATGGTCTTAGAGTTGATAAAGAGCATCATGCATACAACAATGTTTTTCACAGCTTTGAAGAACTCATCTACACTTACTGTATCTTCAGGAATCACCAAGGATATTTTAGAATACAGGTGAGTAATTCTCATTTCAACTGTAAAGATTGCACTAAATATCATTGTCTGGACTTAAAAAATTAATATACATAAGCACATCACCTTAGAAAATATTTCCAAGTTGGCTTTCTTCTCTACTCAATTCTTGACTTTTTAATGTTATTATTATGTTTGAGCTCAGAAGTAGCTTTGATCTTTGTAAAATTCCCACATAACCTAAGTGGATCTGATCAGCAACTTTCTGATTTGACCATTACTTTTTGATAGCATTGAAGAAAAATCACTTTTGTTATTTGTTGCTGTTCCTAGTTACCTTTTTCTATTTGAAAGCTCTGTCATTGCACCCATCATCTTGTAGGGATTTGGAATATTGCAATGATCCTTTTGGTTTAAAGAGACATGTCTCTAATTCTGTGTGATTCTGAGGCACCTGAAATGATGACCCCAGATAATGCTGCTCGTTTCTTGAATAAGTGTTAAGAGCAGACTGCACCAATCCAATCCCTGGACAAGGTGAGAGGACACTTAAAAAGCTGGCTCACTCCCCTGATTGTAGTTGGACATCCCACAAGGCTGCCAACAATTAAGTAACATTTAAGTGGAATGAGAAACTCACTCCATAGAGGACACACCAAGCTCTCATACGCTGGTAAGTTCTTGCTGATTAGTGGTTTGGACTGAGTACAGAAGACACAACTGCCTAAGAAGAAGAATGGCTTGCAGACAAAAAATAATCCATTTTGGACTATAGCCACTCTACTGGGGTTTGCTGTCATGCTTATCAGCTTACCATTTTTTCAAACCCAGTTTTGCTTACAAGGTTTTGCCAAGAATGTGAAAGAAGACTTCCGTTCTTCAAATTTTTAAGTCAGGTTGTGTTGGCTTACTAAAATAATAGACCAAAATAATATGTTTTTGGTGGAGAGGAGATTGTTTGCAGTGTTCTAAGGGCCGTATTCAGCCATGAACTTTCTAAGTAGACAGCAACCAGCAGCTAAGCACCCACACAGCTGCTCGTTCCCTCCACCTCTTTAGCAGGACAGAGTCAGGGAGAAGAGAGCACGAAGAGCAAAAGTGAGGAAACTCCTGGCTCAAGATAAAAGACAGTTTAATAGGTGAAGCAAAGCTGTGCACGTAAGCAAAGCAAAGAAGGAGTTTAGTCACTATTTCAATCGGGAGGCAGGTGTTTAGCCACCTCCTGGAAAGCAGGGCCTCGGCAGGCGTAATGGTTACTTGAGAAGACGTATGCCATAACCACGAACGTCCCCACTTCCCCTGAGCTTTTATTGCTGAGCCCAGTGTCAGACGGGATGGCATGGGTCGGGATGGCCCGGCCCCTTGGTCAATTCAGGTCTGCTGTCCTGCTGTGTCCCCTCCCAGCATCTTGTGCACCCCCAGCCTATGTGCTGGGGGAGCAGAGTGCGAAAAGAGACAACCTCAAGGCTACGTGATCACTGTTCAGCAACAGCCAAACACACCAGTGTTTTGTCAACGCTGGTTTGGTCACACATGCAAAACACAGTACTATACAGGCTGCTACGAGGAAAGTTAACTCGATCCCAGCCAGACTCAGTACACAGAAGCAGTGGCAACCAGTCCATACAAGGCTGAAGGAAAGATAAAGGATGCAGAAAACCAAAGAAAATACAGACACGTTTCTTTGTTAGAAAGCAAAAGAAGCAAAACCAAAGCCTCACTCACTTTTAATGAGTAGGACCCTTGCTGTGAGTAGAGCTGATTAATGTGCTTACTGTCTGCTACTGTACTGAAGTCACCAGCCTTTCAAAATCTTTGTACAGCTCTCGGGCAGGGGCTGTGCCATGGAAGCCGTTCAGTCCAGCTGTAGGAACCCACACATTAAAAAGCAGCTTGTGAAAATGCTGTTCTCCTGCTTAGGGTTGTTTGGCTTCAGGTGTCTCCTATGCAAGTCAGAAAGCTGGACAAATAATAAACTGCCTAAAAGTGAAAGGTGATGCCAGGGACTTCCATGTGGATCCTCAGGCATATCCTCTGCACATATCCTTTGCTTGACAATGCTGATATTTTGCAAAACATTTGGCTTCTGCTTGACACAGTTGTTTAAATACAACATTTTAAATAAGAGCTAAATATGTTGCCCCAGACTTGTGCTCTAAGACCCGAGGGAAGTCTGTAATGATGTCACTCCTGGACAATCTACTGTAGTGGATTGCTGCAGCACACATCTGAGCCAATATTCTAAACTGATGTTCTTTTTTTTATTTTAAAGAAATAGGTGGTGAGGAAGGTTGCACTTAGTGCCATAACCACACCACCAAACAGGTGTCCCTAGTGTTTTAAGGGTAGTACAATATTCTGTCACCAAATCTGTTGACAAAACAGCTCCTTGGCAAACAGGAAACAACCTATCATTCCTTTCATTTAGGGGACTCTGTGTGAAGGGCAGTTGCAAAAACACCTTTATTTCCCTTTCCTTGCAGACTACTGAAGGTGTTCCAGACAGGATCTTCAGAACGTTAAAGGACCTAATATACACTTTTGAAAAGCCAAATCAAGGACTAGTAACAAACCTCTGCTACCCAGTAAAGAAACAAAAGGCCTCGCAAAGAAACCAGAAGTTCAAGTCAGGAAAGGATGACATTTATGACGGTGAGAAACTTAGGTCAGCCTTTGTGGGTTTTCTTTTAAGACAACTACATTGGCAGGGTTGGGGTGAACAGTTGCTATGTGTCCTCTGAGACCAGCTCAGAGTGGACAGAATTTCAACATCCTTCCTTCTCATGTTATCATGTTCCCTGGAAAATGGTTATTCCCAGCTCACAGGTTACGTACCCTCATCCACTACAAATGAACAAATTAAAACTTCAAGAGATACAGAAGGCAAAGCATGATGTTGCCCACAGCTCACTCCTTCATGAGTGTTGATGCTTCTTGGCTAGGGAAGGCTGAGGACCAGTTTTACCCAATGTGGTTCTGCCAAGCGGCCAGGCCCCTGCACTTCACTGGGATTTGAGGCTGTCTTTTACCTTCATTGTGCAGGTTGAAAGTGATTTTTATACCAAAATCAAACTCAGTTATTTTTGACATGCTAGGGAAAAAAAAAAATCCAAATAGTTTGTGGTTTGTTGTCATTTCTATTAAAACATGACTAATATTTTAAGTTAGTGTGTTGAAAATAAGAAGCATATAGCCTTGTGCTCAGGTTCACAGGTTTGGAACCAGAGAGTTCAGTCTCTGGTTGATCTTCTGCTAATTAACGCTCACAAGTCGCAGGTATAAGATAAAGACACAACATTTCTACCTGATGGAAATATTATGCAAATGCATACCATAAAGATGGAGGTTTTCACAAAGTGGTAGACCATGTTTTATAGTCTCATGCTATCTGTACGTCATTGGTTTGGGGAAAATAAATAGAGAGACTATTGGTAACTTGCCAGCATCCCTCACATGCTTCTGAAAGCCACTCTTTGTATTACTGCTGTATGATGCTCAGCTGCAGTATCCAGCAGGTCACAGGCTGCCAAATAACCTGGAAACTCTTCTGGGTCCTCTTGACTAAGTGTAACGAGAGCCACAGTGAGAGCATGCGTGAGCAAGGGAAATCCTTTCACTAAGTACAGTTATCGAAAGGGAGAAAATCGTGGAGCATCCAATCTTCTGCGTGGTTTGTACCTCCTGATGGTACGACAGACGCTGCTTTTTTCCACACAACAGCAGCGCAGCAGCTCTGGGGGTCCCTGCGTCAAGCAGACAGGATGGGAAGGGGTGAGCTGCCCCCACCACTTCCTGCACTAAGCTGCATTTTTAAGGGCCAGTGCAGCAACAACCTTGCCGGGAGGAACAGTAACAACGAGCCATTTCTAGTGTCTCCAACATTTCATTATCACTGGTATCACTAAGGCAGGCATGACCCATTTGCTCTAAAAAGGCTTTTATTGTGTCTTGTCA
This sequence comes from Eurypyga helias, assembly GCF_000690775.1. Taxonomy (NCBI): domain Eukaryota; kingdom Metazoa; phylum Chordata; class Aves; order Eurypygiformes; family Eurypygidae; genus Eurypyga; species Eurypyga helias. Next base: position 34,933 of record NW_010235472.1, read on the forward strand.
TTGTTGCCTCAGGGAGATGGAAAACACTGCAGTAACATAGATATATTTTTAGGAAAAAATCAGATATAATACATATTTTATTGTCTGGTCCTGCAATGTGAATTTTTCTAGAAGCTGCACAGGACTCACAGGACTCTGGACTCACAGGAAGGAAAACAAACCCGCTCATTTCACTATCAAAATGTTGGTAGTTGTCTGTAAAAGTGGAAGCTTTTAGAAATAATCAGATTACATTGGAACTGTTGCTGTTCAATTTCAATTCAAATTTCACTTATAGAGGACTCCAAACTCCCCCGTCAGGTTGCTTTATTACGTGCTCACAGGGAGAGGTTACACTAACCCCATGATGGATATCTCTCCAAAATGCAGACACCAGGTAAAACACCACAGTGCTTTCTAAAGTGAGCGCCACCTTTCTCTGGCCCTGTCCCTCGTGTCGCACCAGCAGCTGGCTTTGCGGCACGTGCAGGATTGAGCGCTCCAGAGCGACCAGTGGAACACCTCAAGGAACCGGATCACAATACTGGTTGTTGAACGTTTTGGACATGCCTAGCCTAGAAACGGCTTCTCTGAGGGTGGCTGCTTGAAGAGACAGTAGATTTCCACAGTGAAAATGGAGTCCCAAGCATTCAATTTCTGCCTTTCCCCTAGTTTCTCCAAAAACATGATAAATCTGACAAGGTCTAAGTGAGAAAGTTTTTTTCAGGCAGAGAGAGCTTTTCCCTTGGGTATTTATTTAGAGAAGAAAGGACATGTTATGCTATAGTCATAGCTATCTCCGCTACTGATCTGATTTACTAAGGATAGGCCATCCTGCTTACCGTGGGCTTTCAGAGCAGCCATTGGCAATGACGTCTTTTTTTTTTTTTTTAATTGATTTCTTTCCAGAAGTTGATGACAGTGATTATGTCAGTGTGTTACCCTGAATGATCTGCAACCTGACAATTTGAAGCCGCTGTTTCAGGCTGCGCCACAGCACAACGGATCAGCTGGGGATTCTCCGCTGTGGATCTGGACCTCTGGAAATAATCCCCTCCTTTTGCAGACTGTCAGAGCAGCAAATTGTCCTGGTAGATCCAGGACAAGCTACTACGTCCAGCAACAGAAGAACTATTTTTTCAAACAGACACATGCATACAGACACACACACATGTGTAGAGGGGGAAGGGGATCTGTATGCATGTACGTGTATTTTGGTTTTTCAGTCAGCAAACTGTCCAGGATGTCGTCTGCTACAGTGAACAAACTGTTAGAGGGCAGCAATATAAATATAATAATGGAATGTGCATAACACAGTAATTTATGGCAGAACAGATATATACTGATAAAAAACATACACAACAAAAATTCTCTTGGCATCATATGGTGCTCAAAAACCTCTAAACACTGTTAAACCTCTAAACTCTGATATTTTGTGCATGATTCATGTTACCTCATTGCTGGATAAGTGGACAGTATTTCAGGTATGTCAAGGAATACTAGTATTATCCTGCAGTTTGGAATAATCTAAATTAAAAAAAAAAAAGGTGTGTTAAATCCATGCCATAAAGAATTAATCAGCAATATGAAAATGGTTTGAAATACTTTTCATAATGATGAATGTCTCTGATAGATTACAAGAGGAATGCAAGTTCTATATGAACACATTCTTTTTTTAAAATACCTACTGTACATATGGGAATGTTTATTACATTTCATTTGTTACTGCCATTAGCTCTGCATTATAATGTGTATGGGTTTTGTTGGGGTTTGGAGTGTTTTTTTAATGTAAAAATTTGCTTTACTCTTACTCCTCATTTGAAATATTACATATATAATTTTGTTCTGAAGGCGGCCTGCAACTCGCAGCTAATGGCAGAACTGGAATATATTTCCTAGTTGTCCCAATCACTAGTACCAAATCCCTCTCTGTCTCTATGTGATCTTGAGGAAGACATTTATATTGGTCATGTGTTTGTTTAAGACCTTTCACAAACTATTTATGCATTTTAATGTGTAATACTAGTTAGATTTCTTACTATGATGTTTCTTTCATGCCTCTATTTGTTAAAGGACTTTTAGATCTTTCAGCGCTTTGGACTGGATTTAACAGTGCTAACAGTTTTTCATTCCACACTCAACTGGTACTTCTAGCATGAAGCAGAGAAAAATTCAGACTATTAATAAAAGCTGCCAATGCCAAAAATACTAACATACGTGTCCAAAAATCATTATTTGGAAGAAAGTAGTTGTCTATGTAAAATGATACTATTGGAAGGAAAAAACCCAACCCTTGCTCTGTAGAAGCAGGTACAGTGATGTGTCTTTTTATTTGCAGAATTCAGCAGCCTGCCTGGCAGTTGGTTATCACATGAATCAGACTGAGCAGCTGCTGTGCTGAGACATCCCAACGCCAGGTCCTTCACAGAACACGATGCTACAGGTTTTCTGAAATGACAGTCTCAGCAGTCCCCCACGTGCTCTGTCAGTCACACACTTGTGTTCGACCTTAGGAAAGGGCCAAGTCATAAGAAAACCTGGGACATCCCTCATGACTCCCTCAGGACCCAGCGGTGTTGGTCAACAGTGGATGAACATGAGCCAGCAGTGTGCCCAGGTGGCCAAGGCCAGTGGCATCCTGGCCTGTATCAGACAGTGTGGCCAGCAGGACTGGGGAAATGATTGCCCCCCTGGGCTCAGCACCGGTGAGGTCGCACCGTGAACAGGGTGTTCAGATTTTGGGCCCCTCACTAGGAGAAAGACACTGAGGTGCTGGAGCGTGCCCAGAGAAGGACAACGGAGCTGGCAGAGGGCCGAGAGCACAGGTCTGATGAGGAGGGGCTGAGGGAACTGGGGTTGCTGAGCCTGGAGAAGAGAAGGCTCAGGGGGGTCCTCATCGCTCCCTACAGCTACCGGAAAGGAGGTTGTAGCCAGGTGGGTGTCGCACTCTTCTGCC
>NW_010235472.1:38079-38331 GCF_000690775.1 Eurypyga helias
TCACGGTTGGACTCGGTGACCTTAAGGGTCTGTTTCAACCTCAGTGATTCTATGATTCTAAATTGTATGAACTTTCTTCAGATACTGATAGATGATAGATCTATCTGTAGATCTAAACGTAGAGATTCAGAGAGCTCTATCCAGACTCTGTGGCGCGGCAGAGCGAGCTGTGGCGCCAGGCGGCGGGAGAGCTGCGGGCAGCGCCGTGCGCCCCCTGGCGGTGGGGAACCGAGGGAGAGGAGAGGCCCGGTC
>NW_010235473.1:0-7926 GCF_000690775.1 Eurypyga helias
CCTCCGAGAGCCTCCTAGGTACAGCCTGCCCTACCCCGCCGCTGCTGCTTGGGTCGAGGCAGCTGCTACAGCGGTGACTAAGTGAAGTCCTCACGTACGCAGCCGAGTGCTTACCGCTTGCACAATTAAAGATGGGTTGGCCGTACGGAACTGTTAAAAATACTTTGTTTTACTGGCAATTTATCACAATGGAGAGAAGCAGATGTCCCAATTATGCATTAATTCAAAATTGATAGCGGACACCTGATTGGAAGGACGCGAAGCTGTATAGCTCTCGGGCATACAGGATTGCCTGTAATAGCAAAGATAATTTATATGATAACATTACAAAAATAATTTCTTTGAGGGATACAGTTATGAAATAGTCACCGGTGATAAATCTTGTGGCAGCTGGCTATAACAGGATTTGTCATTAGGGAGATTGAAAACCGTGGCTAACAGCAGGTCTCCAGAGATGCTAACTTAGAGTTTTTACAAATCGGTGGCTGTGGGGTACTGGGATTTTATAATTAACATGCAGTTGTACGATTGTGGCAAGCAAAAATCCATAAAGATGTTAAAACGCACAGTAGTAGTCCAGTGTTTTAAAAGTGTTTGTCCTCTGTTAACCACGGATCGGCGTGGAGTAGCTCTGAAGGAAGAACGCAGCACAGCTTTTGAGTGCATACGTTATAACGCATCTCCCGGCCCTTTCCTTCACTGCTTACTCGGGAGGCTTCAAGCTGGATTCTTAGGTTACTGGGTACTCGCTGCATATGGACTGTACACCAGTTACTGGTGACTTCATGTGTTGCACTATGTTGTTCATCTGCGAGGGCAGCTGAACTTCTCCATCTCGTGCAAATAACTTGTAAGGTTGTGTGTAATTGAGCACAGGGTAAAACTGCCCTGAGACTGTTCTAATTGCCGTTAATTGAAACTATGCTTACATATGCTTTAGATCTTAAATTGGCATGCTCTACCAGTTTCTTTAGCTGCTGAATTCAATCCTTTTCAAAAATCCCAAACAGAATAAAATCCTAAATTTATTTGGGCATGCTTTTCATGCAGGTTTAACATAAACTGTGGTAAAGAGTGGAGTTTTAATTGTTTCTGAAGTATTTTGATAGGATTTAAGGGGTATTAAAGCTATTAAGAATGGTTAATTGTTTTTTTTAAAGCTTTTCTTACACATTTCTTGTTTACAGATCCCTTTCCAGTTGATGTGATCCAGGAAAATTATGTCCGTAATGTGAGAAACTGCATTTTTTCAGTTGTCTATCCTACACCTTTTAAATCTAGAGTTCGTCTTGTAGCTGTTTCAAAGGTTGGCTATTATTTTTTTTTGTTCCTGTCTAATTAGTAGAGATCGTTAATACATGCACTAAATGATATTTTAATATTCATGTGCTGTTTATTGTGAAAGCATCCTATCAAGATGTACTTTAAACAAACAGCACATGTGAAACATATTGTGAGATGTCTTCTAATAACAAAACCGGTAGAGAAAACACATTCATTACCACTGAAAATTTGATCATATTCAAGCACCATCTGTTTGGTTGTTTTGGTTTTTTTTTCTTCTCCAGGATGTTCTTGAAAATATTTTGGATCTTGATATATCTGTCAAAGGAGCATCTGATTTTCTTCAGTTTGTCAGTGGTGGGAAAGTGGTATTTGGGTCTGTTCCGTTGGCCCACAGATACGGGGGCCATCAGGTAACTGTAACATTCGTTCTTCCGGGTGCAGTTACGTAGGTAACTTGATAATACCTGTAAGAATATGAGTATATACCTATATATGGATGCTTATGAACACTTTGATTGCAGATTTGGTTCTTCTGGGGCTGCAGATGGAAGAGAAGTGTAACATTCTTTCATGGTACCGTGTCTGCTTTCTCTGCTTCTGTTTGTGCCAGAAGGAAATCATCTTTCTAACTTCTGTGAGCTGCAGAGTCAGCTTAGCACCCCCGCAGCCCAACAGGCTCTGATTCATGATAGGTATTATCAGCTCAGAGGAGGGAAGGAGGGCAGAGCGTCACTGAATTCGGCAATGCCATGATTACTAAGAGTTAAGTTTCATTGAAACGGGCAAGATTATTCATGGAAAAGAACGGTAGAATTTGACTTTTAATTCGCAATTAAAACCCCATAAATTACAAGTCGTGTCATTTTAAAGGCTCATTATACAAGAGAGGCTGGGCTGTAGCTGTGCGTCATAGCTGGAAGGTAGAGAAAAAAATGGGTATTACTGGCATAATTTTTTTTCTGTGGTTTCCTGATTCATATTGGTGCGAACATGGAAATACAGCTTTAGGGATCAATATCTTAATGACTGCCTGAGCGAATGTGTCATCATGTTGTGTAGATCACAGGCAGCCTACGTGTAATTTGTACTGTTTAAAATGTAACTGCTATACGTGACAGAAGAAAACAACTTGATTTTCACTTTTGTCAGTTTGGTAGCTGGGCAGGTCAGCTGGGTGATGGGAGAGCCCACTTGATCGGAGTGTATACCAACAGGTGGGACACTTTTGTAAGTGACTGGGTCAACCCTGTTTGCCTCATTCAGGCATCGTGTCAGGTGTGCAGTTAGTAATGCTGACGGTATTTCTGCAGGCATGGCGAGAGGTGGGAACTACAGCTGAAGGGCTCAGGAAAGACCCCGTACTCCAGGTAAATTGCAGTTAATCTGTGTACACTGAAACTGGATGTTTTCTTTTTGAAATTTACTTTATGACCTGTTCCTTGTTTCTCTGTTCTCCATAGGAATGGCGATGGAAGAGCTGTGCTCCGCTCTTCGGTGCGAGAATTTTTGTGTAGCGAGGCTATGCACTATCTTGGAATTCCTACAACCAGAGCTGCTAGGTATTTTTCTTTTCTTTTTCACAGCATCCTAATTTACAGGTTATTTTGTGACTTGAGTTCAGTGAGCATCAGCAAAGCAGGACGGCTAGCTTCCACGAGGGTAGATCTTTCTTTTCATATGTATGCCATCAGATCAAAATATATCCCTCCAATTTCATAAGTTTTTGGGTAAAACTTTCCAGTAATAATGACCTCCAGCAATTAATTCATTCACTTTTGTCTTTGGTATGCTTTAAAGTACTACTGTGTTTAAATACGATACTGTGTACTGTGTCTTGCAGTGAACAGCTGCTGTTCCCTTGTAAGACTCTTAACTCAATTACCTTAGCTTGAAATCTGGTTCATTTTGTAAAGAAAGTAAAAAGTGGAAGTTAGATTGAGTGATTATAGCTGACACTAACACCCCTCTCCAGCTTTTATGATACTGCAATCAAGAGTTTCTCCTCTTTAAAAGAAATAAAATTCTCTGCCTCGTTGCTCCCCAAAAGACTTGCAAAACCAGCAGGACTAGATTCCTGCCCTGTAAATATTAATAATACCTTTAGTGTACGTGCATGATCAACGGGGCTATTAATACATTTTACATGGTTAATAAATGAGTCTTTTATTACACTAAATCTAAGCATTTGGATGATTTTTTTCTTGAATCAGGCTAAGTAGGAAAATGTTAAAAGTGGCTATTTCTGTGTTGTCATAGTCACCTAGCTGCAGTTTTTAAGATTGGCAGGAAAAATTGTCAGTCAGATGGCTAGATATTAACATTAGAGCTAGTACTGCAGGTAGGTAGGCTCTCAATTCCTCATTTGTGCAAACACCCCTTGAGCAGAGAGGCAGATTTTGTAAGAAATAATTTTAAACTAGTTCTGTTTGAGCCAAAGCAAGCTAGTACAGTCACTCATATGGATGATTTTCTCAGAATTAAGTAAACTGAATTTTTCAGGTGTTCGTGTTTAAAATGTCAAGTTCATTTTGTGTTCCAAGTGGCCTCGTGTCAGTACTGCGGCACTTCAGGCTTTAAAGAAGTAAATGTTCTGCAGAAAAGGCCTGTACTCAGCTGCCACATGCCTAGGTGTCTGTATTTGCAAAGTGTCTGCGAACCTCTCTGGCATTAATTCTAACACGTGTCCTCTGTTGAAGTGCAGTGTTTGTAAATTACATTTTTGGTGGTTTATTCACTGACTTCATCTTGAGACCCTTTGCTGTTGGCTGTTAGTGCAGAACTTTAAATCTGAATATCAGCAGAAAGGTTATAGCCTTTCCTTGCTGTCATCTCAACGAACTGTTCAGTGCAAAACCAGTAGGAAATTACTCCTTAGCTGTGCCCAAATTCTACTGAGGACACACTGTGCTTTAGTTCTCTGCTGGCAGATTGGTTAAACGCCTGGCTCTCTTAACTGCTGTACAGGCTCTGCAGACTGTTTGCAAGACTGCATTTGGAAAAACCCCAGCTGATACCCACATTCTTCCCAATGGGGAGCTGTTGCGCTGAGGCTGGTGGGATGCACTTAGAGAGGTCATGTGGCAGAAGCAGGGGGAAAAGCCTTACAGCTTATCCAGGAACACCCAGCGGGTTGGTTTGCTCTATTAAGTACTGTGTTCCCAACGGGGTGCTGCAGCTGATGGCTGTACAGCCAGATAAAGAACACTTCCTCATAGGGTCCCGTTTTAGTCACGGTGACTACCAGTTAGCAGCGTTACGCATTAGGTGAAAAAAGTGAGCCAACGTGCGTCGTTTTCAGAGTGGCCCTTACTTGCCCAGGGCTTGGTGTTCCTGCAAAACAGCAAGCAGGGCACTCGGGAGTGTAAAGTCCAGACCTTAAGCTAGAGCCAGGGGTAGGGAGGGATATGAACCATCCTTCTGTGAGTGCTGTTCCAGCTTCTCTGGTGTTAGAGCAATTTCAGTGCTCTACTTCCTGTGCTTGAGTGTATGTCAGGCCTCCTGCTGCCTTCTCGCGAGGAACAGCAGGTGCAGCTACAGGGAGCATCTGAAAACCATTTCTGTGGTGGGGATGTAGTTGTCTTCATGTGGCTGCTCTGCAATCTGGCCGGCTCTCATGTGCTGCTTGTCCATTAACCTCTATTAGTAACTAACCAAATGCTGATGCCCCCATGGATGTTTTTTGTCTCACGAGGGAAGTGCTGGTATCCTGCAGGAATTTTGCAGAGCACCTGCTAAGAGTTACATAATCAAAAAGAAGCAGCCTTTCTGGCAGAGGTCTGTTCAAACCAGTAAGATTTAGCAGCTTTATTATTCTGACTCCTCTATCCTCGGGCTCTTATGCACACACCGTTTTGTTAGTGCCTGGGGTTCGTTCCCTGGTTTGGATATTTTTGTTTTTCTTGAAGGACAAAGTTTTTCTTCTTCCATCTCATTTATGTCAGAACTTTTTGTACATACTCCTACAGTCATACCATTCATATGTAATTGTTCCCAAAAGAGTCTTTTTCAACAATTTCCTAGCATTGCTTGTTTCAGTACAGCTCCAGTAACCGGGGCAGATTGATTTCTAGGTGCGTTTTCCCTCCTTCTGCTTGTTCTTTGCAGTTAAGAGAGAATATTCAGTTTGGATAGCTACTAGATACCTTCAAAAATAGAATCATAGAATGGTTTGGGTTGGAAGGGACCTTAAATACTATCTAGTCCCAACCTCCCTGCCATGGGCAGGGACACCCTCCACTAGACCAGGTTGCTCAAAGCCTCATCCGGCCTGGCCTTGAAGACATCCAGGTATGGGGCATCCACAGCTTCTCTGGGCAACGTGTTCCAGTGCCTCACCACCTTCTCCAGGAAGAACTGCTTCCTGATATCTAATCTAAACATCCCCACTTTCAATTTAAACCTGTTACCCCTTGTTCTGTCCCTACAGGCCCTTGTAAAAAGTCCCTCCCAGCTTCCTTGTAGCCCCTTCAGGTACTGGAAGGCTGCAATAAGGTCTCCCCGGAGCCTTCTCTTCTCCAGGCTGAACAAGCCCAACTCTCGCAGCCTTTCGTTACAGGAGAGGTGCTCCAGCCCCCTGACTTGGTAATCCTTGGCTTACTATTTGCCTGTGTCATTTTTAAATACGAAGCTGTGTCAGCAAAATCTTTCTTTCTATGGAAGAAATAAAGTTATGTCAAATGTGACTTTATGTTCATTGTAAATTACTTTACTGAGATAGCTTTGTAATTTTAATTTCTTCTTTGTTACAGCTTAGTTGTAAGTGATGATGATGTGTGGAGAGACCAGTTTTACAATGGAGATATTAAGAAGGAAAGAGGTAATGAACACATTTCAAAATAATATGTGCAACACTGTAACTTAATTTTCCATTGCAGAAATGAATTTTAATAGGTCATATATGTGTAATAAAAAGTACTGAATAGGCTTCAAGTCATTTAGTAAAATATAAAACCTCTGCTGAGAAAATCAGTCTGAAACATATCTTGGTTAAAGAACCAAAGCCCTTTGAACAGGTCTGCTGTCACCGTGGCACAGGTGCTGCAGGGGTATAATTTTTGTTTTCAAATTGTTTTCAGATTTGTTTTCAAAAAAACCTAGGACAATTTTCCATCGTTCCGATAGGAATACTGGGAGGGTGGGAATGCTACTGTGGCTGTGCCGTTGCTACACCATCTACACCCGCTGGTGAAGGAGCAGAATGGCACAGTATGGGGAAAATCCTATTTAGGTTAGTTCTTTCTCTGTTGGTAGCATCTCTGGAGTAGTTCTAGTATTAATGCAGTACTGGAATCTTGCCTGTGTTTGCTGTTATAGCAAATTAGGCTTTATCATTAAAATCTATGTGTACTAAAGTAATACTGTACATGTTCGTCTGTTTTCTGTTGAGCGTGCTCACAAAACCAGCATCTCTTTACATTTAAACACGTGTGTCTTTATTTAAGGTGCCATAGTGCTACATCTTGCCAAATCATGGTTTCGTATAGGATCCTTAGAAATCCTGGCTCGTTCTGGGGAACTGGACCTACAGAGGTTTGAGTTTAATCTTCATAGTAACTATATTAGTTTTCTCAACAATCAACTGTATATTAGAATGTATATATATAGTTGGAATTTAGACATAAATTATTTAGAAAGAAAGGTTGCATAATTTAGAAAGATAACCTGCTATGTTTATACAAGCATACAAAAGATCTTACCTGCTAAGGGTAAAAGCCCCTAGATGTTTTTGGAGGCCTGGATCTTAAAAAATGAGAGAGGTTTTATAGCTGAAATAGTTCTGGTAACTAAGCACTTGGAAGGAGTTGTTTGGTTTGGAAAGATTTGTAAGTTTAAAGTTCCTACATTTCTCAGAGTTGCCTGTTAAGCCAAAGTAACAGAGAGATGAAATAAATCACTGGCATAAGTGTGTTGTATAAAGGATGCTCTGCAGGAACATGCAGAGCCAGAGAAGTATACTAGGTAAGAAATTATTGCACGGTTTTAAGCCTCTTCACAATTTTGTGTGTCAAGCAGTTAGCATGACAAGTTCTTAGGTCTATTGTAAATATTTAGATGTTGGTAATTTCTTCTCAGGAACAATAGAAATTGTTCTAGGGTGCTTAAAAACAAGGAAGAGCTCATAGCAGCAGTTGTACATTGTAGTAACGGGCAGTTCAGTTTAGCTTCCTGCATCACTCTATGCTCTTTCTTTCCTTTTGTTTTTGGAAATCTCACAGCAAGTTTTAGTTGTAAAACTGAATTAAAGAACTGATTGTAAAGATCACTTGTACACATGCAAAATAGACGGCCCTTCCTGCCTGTTTTGGAAGGGGCCAAGAGCAGGCCAAGACTAGTGTGATTGCCTCCTTCTCAGAGAAGGTCCTTCTGAAAGAGGATCTCCTGGAGCAGCCAGCTAAAATTCAGAGGCGCTAGGCTGGACACCCTTCTGAGGGTCAGGTTGCTAGGTCTCTGAAAAAATCATCACAGTGTGAAGAGAGTTCAGTGATTTGCTCCAACAACCAGATTAGAAGGTAAAATCTAGGTATTTGTGTGTGCAGCTGTCCAGCCCTTGCCCAGCCCAGGTCCAGCTCTTGCCCAGGTCCAGCCCTTGCCCTGGTCCAGGTCCAGCCCTTGCCCAGGCTGCCTACCCCACGTGTAGGG
>NW_010235473.1:7943-71639 GCF_000690775.1 Eurypyga helias
TGGCCGGGGCTGGCTCTGACCGCAAGAGGGTCCTACAGGGAGCTCCTAGATATGCTAAATGCCAGCCACTCTACCTCACAGCTTTAGATGTGCAAAGGGACGCATCTGACAGGCACTGCAATTTTTAATGCATGTATCCCAGTTTCCTGAGCCTGCTTTGTAGGCCTGTGTTTTGGGAATGGCCAGTTACTGTGGCAAGTATCCTTACTTCATAAGAATTCAGTCATGAAGTTTTCTTTGTGAGGATTCTAATGTAGAATTATTCCTTGTAATCATACACCTTTTTTTTTTGGATATGCAAACTTTTTTCTTCCCCCTAAAAATTGGAATTTACTGCATGTGAAACTAGGTCCTGGCATGCTCTGGAAGTTTAACACGTGGGAATGATTTTAACCCGATGTGGCAATCTTCAGTCATATTTCTGACTGGAACCTTAGTTTTTTTTTTTTTCTCTAAGCATTTGGAAGGCTTAATCCAAGACTCACTGGAATAAATAGGTTGGATTTTCTAATAACTGTGTGCAGCAAACTGTAGAGCAGCATGTAGCTGTTGGAGAGCAAAAATTCTGAACAATCAGTTCTAGAAGTACCAGTTTTGTTTAAAGAATTCCGCCTCTCCTATTGCAGAAGGTTGCTAGACTTTATCATCCAGGAACACTTTCCATCAATAGCCATGAATGAGTCAAACAGGTATCTGGTAAGTCTTTTTTTAAAGTTATTTTTATTTTCTAGAAGCATGTGAACAAAAATTATACAAAGCTTGTCAAAGTTTCAGGTTTTAAAATTTGAAGTAAACTTCCAGGCTTTATTGGTGAACTTGCTTCTTGAAGTGTTTGGGGTTTTTTTCTCAAAGTCAGATCTGAACATTCTCTGCCACTTTTCATTATGAAAATGTTTATTGGGAAGCTTCCATCTTTTTGTCTCTTACTGCTCAGATTTGAAGTGAGCAGTGGTCATGAAGTGATGAATTATGCTTTTTCTAGCATAAATCATAGAATCATAGAATGGGTTGGGTTGGAAGGGACCTTAAAGACCATCCAGTTCCAAACCCCCTGCCATGGGCAGGGACACCTTCCACTAGACCAGGTTGCTCAAAGCACCATCCAGCCTGGCCTTGAACATTTCCAGGGATGGGGCATCCACAGCTTCTCTGGGCAACCTGTTCCAGTGCCTCACCACCTTCTCCAGGAAGAACTTCTTCCTGATATCTAATCTAAACCTCCCCACTTTCAATTTAAACCTGTTACCCCTTGTCCTGTCACTACAGGCCCGTGTAAAAAGTCCCCCCCAGCTTCCTTTGTAGCCCCTTCAGGTACTGGAAGGTGCTATAAGGTCTCCCCGGAGCTTTCTCTTCTCCAGGCTGAATAAGCCCAACTCTCTCAGCCTGTCCCCATAGCAGAGGTGCTCCAGCCCTCTGAGCATCTTTGTGGCCTCCTCTGGACTCATTCCAACCAGTCTATATCCTTCTTATGTTGAGGGTTCCACACTTATTTAACTACAGATTTAAAAGTAGAATGTATGGCGTATGTCTAAAGTGAATCAAATGTTTGTTATTTATTGTATTCCATATTCTTGTTTCAGAGGACTTGAAGTAAAAGATGTATTTGATTTTAGGAATTTTTCTCTACAGTCGTATCGGAGACGGCCAGTCTGATTGCGCTGTGGATGTCTGTGGGGTTTGCACATGGTAAGCTGCAGCAGGTGGCATTGGCTTTACAGGAGTGACTCTTTCTAGTCACAGCCTTAAAGACAGATTTTAGCTGTCACTTTGCCCTTCTGACATCTTCGCCTACAGGAGTATCTGTTACGCATTAATATACAATTTTTTGGTAACAGTTAGGGGCACTTTCTGCTCTTTCAAAGCATGACTGTATCTGACAGAATCGAGAATATGGGAGCAAGAACTCTCAGAATTGTAATAGTCTGATGTACAAAGACCATGTCTTGATGTCATGTGTAAGTTTAATTGCTCTGAATTTGATGCGTCTGCACAAAACCCCGGCCTTTTGTAGTGTATAGGACACATTGCTGTCTGCCTTCGTTTCAGATTCATATTACGAAAAATGAAACTGCATTCTTGCTAATACAGCACCCAGTCAGCAGGGAAGGAAGCAGCCAATGACCGACTTGCAAGATGTTGTTTCAGTACTGTGTAATACTGAAAGGGAAACAGTGCCACCTAGGTTTAGAAACCCCATGCGAGACAATGCAGTGAACAGTTTCTCATTTTCGTACTTAAAATGCGTGCCAGGCCAAGGGTAGGAGAGAATTTTCTTTTCCAGGGTCTGATTTCTGAAAGGTAACTGCTCCAGAGTTCTCTAAATTCAGTGGATCTGTTTCCCAGCGATTTTTTTCTAGAGACTACAGGGTTCAGGTGGAATTTTAACTTTTGTTTCTCCTTGTTGTTTAATTGTAGGTGTGTGCAATACAGATAACTTCAGTTTACTATCCATAACAATAGATTATGGTCCATTTGGATTTATGGACTCCTATGACCCAAGTGAGTGTAGCACCTGTTTTTAAATATAATTTTTTTACTTAAATTCTTTATATTAATTTGTGTAGTTTCTGTGGGCATGAAAACTCTAACATTAATAGCAGAAAAATCCCAAACGTGTGTATGTTGAAGAGTTTTAGGGAAGAAAATTGTATCAGAGGCCAGTTTCCTGATACACTCCACAGGTTGCATTTCAAGTGCTAACAGTCTTGTTAATGAAGTATTACTGATAGTAAATGTCATTGTTTCTATTGTATTGAAAAAAAAGAGCTTTTCTGGTTTTAGATCTTTGTATGGTGGGTTGAGCCCAACCAGCAATTCAGGACCCACCAGCCGCTGGTTTGCTCCCCCCTGCTGCAGGTTTGGGGTGAGAATTGGAAGAGCAAAGATGACAAAAAGCTCTAAAGACAGTTGAATAAGTGAAGGGGGGGGAAAAAAAAGGGCTGGGGGCGATCAGCAAGTGATGCAAAGGCACCTCCCACCACCAGTCAGTCCCCCAGCAACAACTGCCTTGGAAAAACTACCCCGTTTTTATTGCTGAACATGGCATCGTATGGTGTGGAATATCCCTTTGATCAGCAGGGCTCATCTGTCCTGGCTGCATCCTCTCCCACTCCCTTCCCACCTCTAGCCTAACCTGATGGGGTTGCAGCGCGAGAACAGAGAAGGTCTTGACGCTGTGCAAGCACTGCTCAGCAATAGCTAAAGCGTTGGTGTGTTACCAGCGCCGGTTTGGTCACAAACCTACAACGCAGCACCGTACAGGCCCTGAGGAAAATGAGCTCCATTCCAGCCAGAGCCACTACGGCCTAGAACCAGATAAAACGCTTTAGAGTAAAATTCCGATTTGAACCAATCACCAGACCTGACAAATGTGCCAGAGGTCTCTTCTGTAACACTCCATTTGTTATGAATGTCCTCCCAGGACTCGGGCGATGCCGTGGGCATTGATCAGCTCATCTGCACTCGATGTGAGCAAGGGGTGCGTACGGCCTCCATGCGATGCGTGCCGTTTACTGCCGGATGCCTGTCACTTGCATAGCAGATATTTATTATCACCCAAATAATGGATTTGCGTACTGGAACATGCCCTCTTTTTTATGTGAATACATAAAGTTTGCTTCTACAACTGAAACAAATCTTGCTCGGGTGACCTATTTATTTAAATTTGTGTTTATACATGTTACTTTTTCAAAAATACTTACAAATCCTGCATCTGGTTGTACAGTTGTTTGCTTAGTCTGTGTGCTAAGTAGTAGCGCTGTATGTAGGAAAAACATTGAATAAGGAATTTTTAGTGTAATAGTGGTCTTTTTCTCTTTAAACGTCTGAATTTATTTTGTATCTTCAAGTAGGAAAATGTCACTTGTGACGTATGGGAACCTGTCTGCAAAGGATGTATTCCTTTGGCTTTGCAAATAATAGATCTTGACTTAACTCACTGTAAACAAGTATCCTTGCATTCTGATTTTAAGTATTTAGTAACTTTAGGGCTTTTATTAGTTTGCTGAGTTAACATAAACATGAATGCACTTCAGTATTTTAACACTGACTGCTTATTGTAATTACTCTGTTGTGGAAAAGTACCGTTTTGTTTGAAACAGATTTTGTTCCAAACACATCTGATGATGAAGGGAGGTATAAAATAGGAAACCAGGCAAACGTTGGGCTGTTTAATCTGAGCAAGCTGTTACAAGCTCTAAGACCTTTATTGGATGCCAGGCAAAAGCAGCTGTAAGTACTCCTTAAAATATCTTAACCCTTAAAAGAACTAGTGAGATGGGAGACCCTCACATCACCATACACATAGGAAAGAAAGGGATTAGCTTTTATCATCTTTTTTTCTGAGTGGAAATTGATTCTGAGTTAATTATTGGCCAGAATAGGGTGGAGGGAGGGGAGAAATGTTTTCATTGGTCATGAAGAATAGCCAGATGTGACTGGCAGGCGGTCCTAGGTGTTGCGTGGACCATTCTCCTTTCCCTAAGGTCGGACCTTGGCCTGTCGTTTTCTATTGATTGATTGTCCAGCTTGTTCTGTAAGATGCTCACTTACACGTACATCCTCCTGAAGTAATGAGTTAGGATTTTGATATCCTACTGTAAAGGTTCCTAATACGAATCTTTTGTGCGGGTTAAACTCACGACTTCTCACTCCGTGTGGAAAGGAAGAACATCGCATTTTCCTTGGCAGCAGCTGTTTAGGTCTTTGAAGCCTGTAACAGTGTTTCCTGTCAGTCTTTTCCCACTACAGATCCTGGTTGATTCAGAACGTTGATGTTTGTGAGGTATCAGACAGAAGTTTTCATTGTTCAGTGCACAGTAGGATTGTACCCACAGTAGCATTATAGTTCCATGGAATTTCACATTTATTTTTGCAGAGCTTCCCAGATTTTGGAGGGATACGGTGAGCTCTATTACATCCGGTATGCACTTCCAGAACTCAAAACCTTGTTGTCACAATGCCATAAATTATATTATGTGACAGTTTCCTTACTTTGTTACTGTTTTCAGTTTCACAGAACTGTACAAAACAAAACTGGGTCTTCTTGGGGAGAATGAGGATGATAACTATTTGATTGCTTTCCTTCTAAAAGTAAGTTTGTCGGCAAACATCTGGACTGACACCCCACACTTTAAAAACTCTGATAGAAGTGTCTTTTTTCACTAGCTTATGGAAGAAACAAAGGCTGATTTTACCATGACATTTCGACAGCTGAGTGAAATTACTGAAGACCAGCTAAAGGAGCTCCATATTCCTGAGGTATTAGTTAATCCAAGCACCCAGTTTTACGAATACTGAGTATAAAATGAGTAAATCAGGTTGGACATAACCCTGGTGTAATAGAGGAAGTCTCAAGCCACGATGTGCCTGGGACATGTGTTGTTGTAGCATTATTAAGGGCCAGGGAGACTAGAATCACAGAAAGGTTTGGGTTGAAAGGGACCTTAAAGATCATCTAGTTCCAACCCCCCTGCCATGGGCAGGGACACCTTCCACTAGACCAGGTTGCTCAAAGCCTCATCCAGCCTGGCCTTGAACACTTCCAGGGATGGGGTATCCACAGCTTCTCTGGGCAATCTGGATTAATCTATCTGTGTCATGCTACCCCCGCCCCCTGCCGCCTCATGTTAGGCCTGTGTCTAGTGATGAAGGGTACATTAACGAAGCGTGCTAATGAAAAATACATTAATGAGTGCTGAGGTAAAATTTTCAGCCTCTGCTATTGGTCCAGTGTGAGTAGTTCATAAATAACACACAGGTGGGAATGTGATTTTCTTTACATTTGAGATGGGTCTGCTAGAAAGAACTTTCCTTCCTTCCTTCCTCACATTTTTGTTTGTTTATTTTGCTTAAGAATACCTTCGCTTAAGACACAAGTAAGTTGGACAGGGCTCATAAGGAAAATTTCAACCATGGGTCGATCAAATTATTCCTAACATGGGTTTACCAGGTGACCTGAATACCTGCTGTCAGGCCCATCAGCTTGTCTCCTTATCTAATGACAAGTGAGAGCCCATCTCATCATAAACTCTTGCCAGAATCTCAGCCCCTTGTGGTCTCTGCCCTTCCTTGGGCACAAGGTCAGTTCTAAATTCTGGAAAGAAAGTACCTGATCTGGAAAGGAAGAAAAAGAAGCCTTTTGCAAGAGCTAAAAGGATTTTTGTTTTCTTTCTTTTTATGCCTTTTCCATGTGAGGAATATTGTTCACTTTGCCTGGGAAACTTAATCGCCTTTCCATAACTTCTGACTTCCTTCTGTTTGAATTGAACTTAAAATGAGAGCAGGTAGACTTAACAAGGTTGTTGTAGGGAGCAAAATGGCTCTGTGCAAAGCTTAGAATGAAAATGAGGAGTTCCTGTTTCTTTTTCCAGTTTGGTCCTATATAATTAAGTGATTTTGACCAAATTCCCTGGGTTTGCTTGTTTTCTTCTGTTAAGTCAGAGATCTAACCTGACCTTTTCTACGAGCTTGAAGCCAGTAGTTAAAAAATTGAGATTTTTCTAGTGGTAAGCACCAAAAATACGAAGAGCTGTAGCTGTGGAATTAATCATTGGTAGAGGGGGGGTGATAACAGGATGGGTGTGTTTGTGAGAGAAGGGTTTTTTTGTCATAGCATACTAGGGATTTTTCCATTTCTTAGTGGCCTACAGGCGATCCAAGAACAGAAGCCACTCCCACTTAGGATGGAGCCATGCCCGGACTGCTGTAGTAGTGGCATTTATGGCAACCCCATCGCCCCTTCTTTGAGGGTGCAGGCTGAGGAACTAGTGATCATGGCATAGTTGTGACACTGTTGCGGGCCCGATGTCCTTGTTCCACTACACTGAGGGTCACTTGCCGCCTTCGCTCGGTAGCAGCTGACCATGGTATTTCACACAATGGAACGATGTTGCCCACAAGTTCAGGTGTGATAAAGCTGGTACAGTTTTACGCTGGCGAAACGTTTTAATTTTTAAAGGATTTTTCTAATATTAAGGCAATTTCACCTGCTTTTTATTCACACACTAATACTTTGTCAGTAGCAAAATAAGTTTTCATATTGGTCACGTACTTTTTTTTTTTTTTTAGCTGCAAACCAAAATTGACCTAAAAATGCCAGAACGCCCTGGGAACGCTGCAGGAGCGCTTAGATTTAGTACTGACTTGAACCCTTCTGAAATTCCTTCTGCAGCAGCCAACCCTGCACGTCTTTGAACAAATGCTTCACTCCCACATTCACCTGTTATCCACCTGCTCGACCCCCAGCTCTTACTCACTTCTGTAATTTTAACTCATTTTTAGACTCAAATGGGGTTTTCATTGTATTATTTTTGTTCCTTAAAAAAAACACAGAGATGTGATAAAAATTTTGTTCTTGCTTTCAATTTCCCTTAATTTCACTTAACTTTTGCACATTTTTTTTCTTGTATATCTGCGCTTTAACTATTTTACCTATGCCCATTCCTTTCTAATCTGTTCTGTCTGTGAGCTTTGGCTACCTTCTTTCAACAGAGTGATACGAAGCAGCTGTTAGCTCAGCGTAGTCAGCCAGGGAAGCCTAGTTTCGTGGCTGTTGTCCAACTGGAGGCAGTAACCCCAAGCTCTGGTTTCTCCATGTCTGCCTTTTCCAGGCTGTCTCCTCTCCCTTCTTCCTCTCCGTCTGTCTCTGTTCTTCTCCTCAGTCTTCTCCCACCCCTGTAACCTTAAGTTTCTCTTTTTGTCCACACCTGGTCTTTCTTTACCAATATATTTTCATTATGCCATAATTTTTTTTGGGAAAAAAAAAAGTCTCTACAAATAGATCTGGTTCACATACAAAACTCAGGAGAGAGTAAAACCTGTAGTTATGTAGCCTAAAAAATATAATAGGTCAGACAATAAGACAAGGCGAAGTAGGGGGTGGAGGTGTTCAGATAGAATTGGCCGTAACAGAGATGGATTAATGCGAGTGTGTGATTCTAGCAAAAAGGAATAATTTAAATACAGGGGAAAAGATAGTAGTAGCAGTTTTGGGGATAGAAGGGTCATCATATGTTTCCTTCTTAATATTTGGTTGGTTACTTTGTTTTTTGCCAAATAGGAACAGAATTGTGATTACCCACCATTAACTGTTTCTCTCTCTTTAGGAGTTCTGGGCTCTCCAGGACCTGAGCAAACACCAGTTATTTTCAGAGTGGGTTACCATGTACCTCCTGAGAATAAATCGGTAAGTCTGGTGCAGTTTCAGGTGTGAAAATAACAGCAAGTGTGTATTTGCCAGAAGCAGACAACTTTAATCTGCAGTGATTTTCCATAACTGTTAGCAGGTCTGGTAAACTGGCCCAAACGTGGTTTCATACGCCTTTTTTGACTTTACAGATCTGAGCTGGATCCCATAATGATTACTGCTGTAGTTCTGTTTTAGCATACAGGTACATCAAAGTGACAGGGGAGGAGTTGTCTGTGTTTGCTGTCTTTCACTGAGCAACCGATCAGATTTCTTTGGTTAATCATCTTCGTTAAAATACCAGTCCTACAGATCGGAGAATCTGAAAGCCAGGCTTTGCAAATACCTAGGAATGACCAGAGTTTTGTTACTGTTAATACATCTATTTTTAACTACGCAATAATTTGGCTTCAGGATGACAGGGGGTGGAAATTGAACAGCTGTGAATAGTGTTTGGAAACCGCTGGTGTTGCACAGACAGGGACATGCATGTTAGAACTTCCTACCAATTCTTTGGTCTCAAATCAATCAAGAACGTATCGCCTTTTCCTCAGTCCTATGTTGCACGCATGGCTGACGGGGGGGGGGGGAAGGAAGTACGTGTCGGGTGCTTGGAAATTTTAGTCAGTCAATACAGTTCTTAGGGAAAAAGTCAGTAAAAGGTACAAAACCTGCAAGAAAGTGTGCAGTTTTTCCCAAGTCTGATTATTCTTAGAGATTCACACCTGCTTCCGCTGAACACAAAAGCAGAATGCTTAATGATTTTAATGAAAGTCAAATAAGATGCTTCTAAAAATAGATAACTCTTATTAGCTAAAGCACTTTAGTTTTTCTCTTTTGGTTTGTTTTTCATGTACAGTAACAAGGGTGATTCAGATACCAAGAGAAGAACAAGAATGACAGGTGAGTAAAACAATCCAAAATAATTCATATGCTTGGAGATTCACAGATTCACAGTGGCAGGGGTTGGAAGGGACCTCTAGAGATCATCTAGTCCAACCCCCCTGCCAGAGCAGGATCACCCGGAGTAGATTACACAGGAACAAGTCCAGGCAATGGCAGCTATCAGTTTACATAGGTTTCTTCAGTGCTATTTTCCCTTTTGAGAACTGCAATGCACTGTTTTTCAAAGAGGAGAAACTGTCCATACACTGCTGCTGTACATTCACTGGGGCCGTCTTTGGATTCACCCAATTGTGTGATTAGACTCTAGCCACGTGTCTATGGCTAGAGTTGTTAGTATATACGTACCTTTATACGAGCTAAGATGTTCCTTGGCTACGATGAGGCTCGCTTCCTCCTTAAGGAGCCTTCCTTTACCCTCCTTAAAAAGATTCCTTAATTTAATTGTCCACCCTTGCAAAGAATTGGTCTGGCCCAAACACCTGTTGTGAATACAGTCTTGTACCTGTTGGCTGAGGCCTAAGAGTGTGAGATCATGGAAATGCACCACAGCTGCCAGTCCAAGTCGCTGTGCTCTGGATTCTGCGGGCTGTGAAGGACAGAGCACGTGTCCATGCGTATTTGGGATGAAAGCGGCATGAAGAAGCCATGTCCTACCAGTGTCCACAAAGGCTGTTGGGATCTGTGTCACACCATGTGTGAGTACAGGCACCGAAGCAATCCAGCCCAGCTGTCTGGCTGTGGTGTACTTCACATCACTCCTCATTTACCTCTTGTTGATGTTTCATCCCCTTATTTGTCATTTACCTTTTCGGGTTTTTCTCTGTTTTGTAACTCCCCTTTGTACAGTTTCCACCTGGGGCCTCAGCAGATGCCCTGGCCTCCAGCTTGTTTTACGCTTTGGTGCTCGTGGACCTGATTAATGTTTTGCTTTTGATTTCCTCTAAGAACTGAAAAATGACTGGCCCATGGGAACATGGCTTTCTGTATCTTGTCATGCCTCAAGTGGGGCTTCACCTGGGGGTCTTGAAACAGCAGACGTGCTCTGGCTGCTCCCCAAGCTGTATATCTTCATTGCAAAGTAGGGTTCTCCCCGAAAGCGGCCCTATGATTCTGTTTCCTTGTGAGCGATACCCTTCCTCTTCGGCTGCACCTGCTTTTCGCCAGTGCAAGGAACATCTTGTCCTTGCTGTGCACTGCTGTGAGTGTGTCGGCCTGCATGGCTCGGGAGAGCGTTGTTCACTTGATGACATCAAGGAAGACTCTGGTAGGCATCCTGCTAGGCTCATTGGACTGAGATTTGTGTTCAGATACATCCTTTCTGAAAGGCACCCACTCTCTTTTTTGTGCACCTGGAGAGAAAATCCTGATGTGTGAACAGACTATCTGGTCACGAAAGGAAGGCACTTCAATCCTCCAAGTTATTCTACATACAAAAAGGAAGAGGTGCTGCCTTCAGCTCTCTGTCACAGCATAAACAGGGGATATGGAATTCTAAGAATTATCCAGGGAGAGGTATTTTTGGATCTGCAGTGAGCTGTGGGAAACTTGTGAAATTTGCCTGTAACAGACAGTGAGCAACTGGGCAAAAGGGAGTGAAGGAGAGGGAGGATCTGATCAGATCCTGCATTATTCAGTGTTACTCTGCTTTGCAGGGTGTTTTATTCGCGTTTCTAACAGAAATGGCTGTGCCCTTCTGTTAGACATCGATTGGCCACTTCTTCCAACGCTTCAATTGATTGAAAAATGGCAGGAGATAGCACTGGGTCTCAGTAATAACAGAGGAAAAACTACGTAGGGCACAAATTATCATCACTTGGACCCTGATGTTGGCACCCGCGTTTTCTAACCAAGGCTCCATCCAATTTTAGGAATACTTCTTACAATTTTACGTGTGTTTTTATAAAGTTAGTATGAAAACAGTTACCCAGAAAAAAGATTTGATTTATTAACTGTAGTCTGGTAGGGTTAAGAAGTTTCAACTGTGGGATTTGGGTTTAAACTGAAAGCGGGGAAGTTTATATTAGATATCAGGAAGAAGTTCTTCACAGAGAGGGTGGTGAGGCACTGGAACAGGTTGCCCAGAGCAGCTGTGGATGCCCCATCCCTGGAAGTGTTCAAGGCCAGGCTGGATGAGGCTTTGAGCAACCTGGTCTAGTGGAGGGTGTCCCTGCCCATGGCGGGGGGGTTGGAACTAGATGGTCTTTAAGGTCCCTTCCAAACCAAACCATTCTGTGATTCTATGAACTGCTGGGTAAAAACCCGCAGCTGGCCGAGTTGAGCCAGATTTGTCCTGCAAGTTGTACTGCCAAGGGACAGCTATTACAAGCAAATACTTTAGAAAATGCATGGTTTTAAGAGATCAGAAGGGCATCGCAGTAACAAATTCACATCAGTAGCCTGTTAGGAATACCTTCTAGCTCTGCTCTATGCATATACTGTCATGACCAGTTATATGGAAGATGACCAACTTCACCGTGAATCCTCACATATCCAGTGAGGATATGTTTTGCAAACAAAGACAAAGCTGCCAGGGCTCTCCGGAGTTGTATATGGGTTGGTAAGTCCCACTAAATTTCTTACTGCTGTCTTTAGCACTGACTGACCATGAATATATTGCCTTTATTATCACCTCATTATATATTCACCACCTTGCCCTCATCATTACTGTCTAGGAAATACCTCATGTCCCAAAGTACCTTGAAGCGTTTCAAGTCGATCACTTAATTATCTTTATTCTTTTCTCTCTTCATTTAGGTTTTAGTCCTAAGTAGCACTTTATCTTGGAGGATAAGGAGTAGATCAGAAAGTTTTGACAATCCAAATCCCCATGCAAGTCTGTCATTGTATTTCTTTATATAAGAAACGTGAAAAAAAAATGGTAGACGAGATTACAAAATGCTCGTGAGGGCACAAAATTTCTTCTGCTTTGTCCTTTTTTTAACTGGCTTGTCTTATTCTCTCGTAATTATCTTGTCACCTGTGTTAATTACAGATATTTTTATCGCCACTGTGAAGCTTGTCAATTTGCAATTGTTTAAGAATACATTTCTGGGACAAATATTCTCCTGCTGATATGAGTCATGGTTTTAATGTGATTTATCATTTTTTGTATGAGTCATATGTTAACTTCTCCACCTTTTAAATATGCTTTTTATACTGTTATCCCACTTTATTACTGAGAACCCGTTTACTGGATTAAATCAAATACTTGGCCAGAGGAAATCACTTTGCCAAGTGGGAAATCAGTATTTTTTTAGCAGTTAGGGCAGGTGTTGTCAGGACAAAGTGGAGGTTATCAGGGTTCCAAATAGCCAGTTGCGTTTACTGGCTTTTGTTCCCTTATGTGGGTACATACCGAGCAGTGGCCACGGGGGAAGAAGAATGTCTGCATCCGGATGGATTGCACCTCACTCTTTATTCTCCAGGAAGTCAGCTCCTCCAGCTCCTCCTCTGCAGCACTGTGCTGCAAAGGGCTGTGAGGGTGGCAGGTGGCATTGCCACCTGAGATGCTTCTGGTTTCAGCCGGTTCTGATTTCCTAAGGGTTTCACCTTCTCCCCGCTGGCAGGAACACGAGTGCTGGGAGTTCAGCACGTCAAGCAGAGAATGCATTTTGTGTCCTTTGCTTTCCCAAATCACAGAGACCCACTGTGTAATGCTGCTCTGTGTCACATCTCGTGGCTGGGAATGGCATCGTTCAGTTGGAACATAAAGAATGTAACTGTATAAGATAAGATATACGTAAGATAACAACACAAGGGTTGTTTCCCTGATGGCATCACTTCAGCAAACTGGAGCTCGTTAGCTGGTTAAATGGGGCCTTTCAGAAGCAGTGCTTATTGGAGAAGCCTGTTGGCTGCGTGGGGAGCTGTTAAATACGAGTGAAGTCCTGCGACTGTCTGACCATGGGACCTTAGGAGGAGCCAGCCGTGGCTTTTCTCCAAGACATCAGTTGCCTTGGGCTCAACCAGGATAACAGGTTGTTTGCGTGCCAGCAAAGCAGCGCAAGGATGCAAGAACAGAGTGAACTGGGATATGGACACAGATTAAATTTAATACTTTTATCCAAAATACTGTTTCAGATCATCCCCCTGCTAATATATTATTGGTAAATCAAATAACATCACAACTAATTGATTAGAGGATTTGGGTAGAGGGATATTCAGGGTGGTGATTTTTATGAATACTCTGCTTTCTCTAATACCCTCTTTCAAATATGCCCTAAGAATATTTATAAGACTATTTTATAAATCTGCATAGATTAAAAAGAACAACCAAAAAACCCCTAACATCTGTTCATATAAAACCTGCAGGGACATCAGTGGAAAGGGAAGGAACAGATGAAGGTTGTGTATGTCCATAAATCACAGCCTTTTGGTTTCAAGTCGATGGGTGACATGCCTCTGCTGCCACTAATTACTCTCTTCATGTAATAATCAGCTACTGAATTTGGGAAAACATGCAGACCAGTGTCAAGTCAAGATTTACAGTGCGAGCTTGAAGTGTTTGTTACAATTAATCTGAAACATTGGTTTGATTAAAGGGAAAGTTTTTGTTTTGATTAAAGGGAAGGCTTTCTGAAGTAGAATCCTAGGCTTTAATTGGGGAGATAATCGTTGTGTTGACATTATCTGCTTAAAAATGGATGATAAAAGCCATGTGTGCTTATGAGAATTGTCCCTGGCATACAGTTTGACAGAATCCTTTTATGAGTTGTTACTTGCTGTCCTGTAGGATGTAAGCTGGTTTACTAATTCAGCAGTTTCACTTTTCCTTACAATCTCCCTACCACTAATTAGACTCAATCAGCCTGCAACATGCCAGAGAAGCACTGCAGCTCTCAGGAGTGTTTCCACTGGGGAAGCTCCCTCCAGCCTCACCAGGAAATTTAAGTTGAAAAAGCAGTTTCTCGAAAAATACAGCTGAAATGCAGCATTAAAGGCTTTCATGGCTCAACATTTGCTATACGATACAGAAGAATATCTGAGTACACACACTAATGAATACCTTACTAATTCAATTTTAAATGAAGTAATACAATATCCATCGCTGCGATCTCCAGGAAGGTGCTGACAACACGGAGATACGCTTTCCAGCGACGTAGCGGGAACCTGGGCCGTGGTAAACTCATCAGATTTGAAAAGTCTGCCAGCGTTCGTGACGGGAAATCCTTTGTGCATCCACGTGATGTCCGAGAGGAGTCTGTGATTTTTGTCTGGCACTTTGGCATTACTGAGTGTGCAGGTTTAAAAACTCCTTTTAGCAGCTCATAGATCGATTCAACCCTTATCATGTGGGGTTTTTTTTCTTGATCTGCAAATTAAACCTTCTTCAAGATTTCAGTGACACACTTCAATGATTGTTTTCCTTTTGTTGCAGACGTCTAACTAAATTTAACAGGCTTTACTTTTGGTTTCAGCTGTTAATCCTCGATACATACTTAGGAATTGGATGGCAGAATCAGCAGTGCGAAAAGCTAATTTGAATGATTTCTCAGAGGTAAAATTATTTCTTTCTTGACATATTTATTAATAATTGTTAATGAAACAGGTGTTGCATTCAGACTTTTAACCTGTACTAGGCTTTGACCAACACTGTACTATCCAATACCAATTACGATTAAAATATTAACGAAATTAGTAGTAGTATTAATTATAACCCCAATAGCAGCAACTGTTTTAACAGCAGTAGTAATGATAGTATGCAACTCATGTAACAGATTCTGGAACCAGGAGGGTGCACAGTATCAAGTGGCAGAAACTTCTCTTGTTTGCAGGAAAACATTCTGTGTAAAAAGCTGCTTTAATCACTTCCAGGTTCATCTCCTACAGCAGATCTTACAACATCCCTTTCAGAGACAGCAGGCTGCAGAGAAAGCAGGCTACTCCCTGCGCCCCCCAGCTTGGGCCAAGGACCTTAGAGTAAGCTGTTCATCCTGAGAGAAGCCTGAACGAGCAAGAAAAACAATCAAGGTCGAAGCTCAGCCCTTCAAATAGGATTAATGGATCAAGCCATGGGAACTTCCCTCCCTCATACTTTGCAGACTGGAATCTGCTACTCTGCTAGGCAAGACAAGACCTTGACCAACTTTATGAAGTATAAAGATCAAATAAATGAACCACTATGTTTGCTTGCATCAGGAAATTATCTTGGTGCTCACACCGCTGCCCTTCGTACTGGGCTGCACGTTAATTTGCGTCCCGCTGTTTAGGTTCTGCCCAGCTGTCACGCTGAACTCCTCAGAATGCATGGCTGATCAGGTGGGTCTCGGTAAGCCTTAACGGCTGGCCAATTGAAAATCCACCTGAGCGAGTTTTAATCGTAGGGTGTTCTGGTGAGTTACACACCCGTCCAGTGCAACTGTGTCCCCAAGACATCAGTGTTCTTAAGTCTTTTGCAGAGTTGGAGCAGAGGTTCGTCTTACACTTAGGCTTTGCCACCTTTTCTCTTTCTGACTTCGTTTTGTCCCGTTAACCTGCCAACAAAGACTTCCAGGAAATTCATTAATGAGTGAGCAGAGATGTCTGTCTTGGGAGTGACCTGCCCAGAAGTAAGTTTTGGTGCCTTTGGCAGCGTCAGGTGGCTATCAAGCCTGGCCCACTGCTCTCTGAAGGTGTATCTTTGGATAGCAGTAGAAAGATTGTCGGTGCACGGATATAAATCCTCGGGAAATTTTCACTGGTTGGACATGGAAAAGGACGTTCTTGGAACATGCTGCTCTTTCAGGTGAAAACAGGGTAATCTCTAGCAGTGTGCTTACTACCATGATCTGCAGGAATGAGACAGTTTCATATGGCAATAGCTCAGATGGAGGTGGAAGGATTAATTTCTATTTTTTACAGATGCTTTGATTTAGTGTCTTGGAAAGGAAGATCTTTTTGTACTTTGTATGCATTTTGCAGCATCTTTTTTGTCCCAAAGAAAGCCAGGTGATTGTGCATCATTAAGATGGTGGCTCTCATCTCTGAATGGAGAACTTGAATACTGACCTTTCAGAAATTCAATGCAACCATGCACATAACACCGAACAGTGATAGAAGTCTAATCATCACAGCATTTTAATTGATTTCTGGAGCTTTCTGTAGGCTTTTCATTCTTTTTGTTGTGAAGGAAGCTCAGCTTTTGTGTAAGATTAAGTGCATGATCGAGTGCAGGTGTTAAACATACAAAATTGAGGTTATTGTGCCGTAACAAGAGACGGGCGGAAACAGGGCAGGAGGCTGAACGTTCTGGTGAGGAGTGAATGCCAGGAGAGCCGTGTACCCCTCTTCGTGCTTTGTGAATTCGGAGAAACTAGCTTACTGTGCAGCCTTTTCCTCAGGACGTGTTCTGCTTTGTTTTGATGCTGGGTGTGTATTTCATAGAAGAAAATGAGTTTGGTTTAAAAAGAGTTGGCTAGCAGACAGCTGTTGTCACCTAAGTGTGCCGAAGCTGTGCGCTCCTAGTGACTCGTCAGGAAATGACTCCCAGATCTTTAGCCGTCAGTGATTCTGCGTAACGCTTACCTCAGTGCCATATGGAAGGCACTTGGGAAACATTCGTTCTTCTGGGGTTTAACCCCCAGTTTTAACCCTCCTTCTTTTAGCTAGTTAGTATTTTTGCCCCTGCACTTGGAACTAAAGCTTTTACTAAGCTTGAGCCTTGCACTGGTCTCGAGAGCTGTTGTGGATGCCTCATCCCTGGGAGTGTCCAAGGCCAGGCTGGATGAGGCTTTGAGCAATCTGGTCTAGTGGAAGGTGTCCCTGCCCATGGCAGGGGGGTTGGAACTGGATGGTCTTTAAGGTCCCTTCCAACCCAAATCGTTCTGTGGTTCTATAAGAGCATTTCTCAGTTTGCTGTTTAGAGATGACGAGATACTTTTGGAATGTTCCAGCACGTTATTTCACAACCCCCAGGTAACATCTGTTAGCAGTGAACATAGTTCTCCTTGTGAGAGCTTTTTGCTCGGTTCAGTGAAAGCAAGGGGGCTAGAAGACCAGTTTCATGGGCTCTCTCTATACTGGTAAGGGAGCCAGGAACTAGCCCCTTGGCCCATGAACTGGTACCTTAACTGGCCACATCTGCAGGGGATCTGGGTGAGTGCAGCCTGCTCTAGACCTGTCCATGTTGTCTTCTGGGAATGGTGCCTGGCCTGGGCAGCTCCTTGAGTTGCACCTGGGACTGTGCTTAGGCCCAGCTCATCAGCACGGGTGGGCACCAGGCTGGTGCTCCAGCCTGCATCCTCAGCCGCTTATGAGGCAGTAGAGACACTGGTGTACAAGCTGTAGCTGCAGTGCTAGGCCCTCAACCATAGGCTGCACAGAAGTGGTTAAGAGCAGTCGTAAGACATCCCCAGCGTGAGCTTTACTTGCTCTTGAATGCTTCCACTGCTGCAAACCAATGAAAGGAAAGAGGAAACGGCAAGCGGCTGTCCCCTGACTACACCTGCATAACTGGGGATGAGCGTGATTGCTGCAGGAAAAACAGCTTGTCTTGGCTGAAAACAGATTGAGTGATGTCACATAAACTTTTTTTAGTGACTTCCCTGGCTGAAACACTTTATGTGCATCCCTAAATTCCTCTCATGTCCACCACCACCCTTCGTGCCAGCTCCTTCCAAGAGTCTGTCCTTTTACTGCTTTGGCCAGGTACCACCCGTTCCTCCTGCTGGGGAGACAGGCATGCTTTGCCTTGCATCGCCCCAGCTTCTTGGGGGTCTGGCTCCCCAATTCCGAGTGCTCCTGGTTTGTGCTTTATCGTAGCGAAGTCCTGGTCTTTGCTGTCTTGAGGACTACGCTCGTGCAGGCACCGAAACGTGCACACCTAGTAGGGACCATCCAAACAGAAGCGAGACGGGCCAGCCGGCACAGCTGTCCGTACTCGGATAAAAAGGTGGCTCTTTGTGCCGTGATCTTGTGGAAAATGTGAAAGATAAGGGTCTGCAACTCTTGGGTGAGACAGGGCTGTAATGGCCAGGGATCGCCTCCGTTAGTGCTGCATGCTCGGTCTTGACCAACAAGGTTTCACTGATGTTGGTCAGTGCAGGGCCTGCAAGGTGTCAGGGTGAAGGCCAGGCCTCGGCAGCCCGATACACCCGTGGACCGTGGAGAGCCAAAAAAGCCCCCTGCCTCTTCCAGATCGGTCAGATCACCTAAACCCAAGATCCCACCAGGGAATGGGGTGAGTGCAGGCACAGGTGGTGTGACATATTGGTGTAGGAGGGGGTGGGCCTCGTTCCAACTGCAGCATCAACAGACTTTCAAGGCTCCATGTCTGTGCTGAAGCGTTGGCCGCTGCTGGCAACGCCCTGCCTCCCTGCCATCCTCGCGGGTACGTATCGCACGCGGCATCTCCCACACATACAGCCACGTAAAACCTTGCAGCTGAAATGCTTCATGTTTTGTTACCAGGGAGGAACATGAACATGTGCCTTTGCGCACAGAGAGATGCACTTATCCACCTGCCTCAAGCAGGCGCTTCCTCCACCAGATGACAGGGCTCTGGGATTTATCGCGGTGCTTCCTGCAGCGGCAGGAAGAAACACTCGTGGGTCATAATGTCATTAGGGTTTTCAGCTCTTTTTAAAAAAAAAAAAAGGTAGTAATTTGAAAAGGAAAGGCACTTTATAGAGATGTGGGTACAGCCTTCCTATTTCTGCTAGGCGGTACGTGGGTATGGACAAACCAACCTCGAGCCAAAAATAAGATCAGAGGCGACCCAAAACTTTCCCAGGCCACAGCACTGCCACCAGCTTGTCACTCCCTCGTCTCCCACCACCACTTCTGGACGCAGGACTCCATCCGACAGACAGCAGAGCTCTCGCCCCTGCTCTGTCAGCTGCTTTTATGTATTTATTTAGACCATGTACCTTGCTTTTTATGCTTTCTGTACTGCAAAACACAGAAATCCATTTATGATGCCTTAGAAGATTGCGTGCATGAGAACAGGCAAAGACTGGAAGAAATAAAAACAAGGACTAGAAGGTACAGGCAAAATCTCTTTAAAATACTTGCAGTGGTACCAATTGCCAGGAACATGCCTGCTGGTTAATTATGACACTTTGTGCAGATATCAAAGAGAAGCTATTTTTGAGAACCAATAATGAATGCTGCCTAAATGAACAACAGAGAATTAAAATGGGAGAACAAATGACAAAAAAATGTGGGAGGAGACATTCGTATCAGATACAAGAATTCCAAAGTCTTTCAGGAGACGGATTATTTCTAGGTACAGTTTGAAGACAAATGTTAACCAACAGGGCAAAAACTCCCTGCTTCCCAAGGGAGGCATACGAGATTTCAAAATCAGGGTTTTAGTTTGTCTGACATTAACGAAATAAACAAGATTTAAAGGCAGCAGCTGTGAGCGCCGACAGGGGGATGGCTGGGGTTGCATACAGAAAAAGGAGTGTGTAATATTTAGGGTGATGCTGTCTGGAAATGGCCCCGGTCCTGCCTTGCACCTCAGGATAATCGAGCAGAGGTTTTACTTTTTAAGACTACTTTTGGGGAAAAAAAAAAATGGGGTCTTTTTATTGAAAAAAACACCATGGTTGGGGTTTTTCTGATAAAAACCTTTAATGGGAATTCTGTGAAGAGGGATCTTCCCACTTCTTAGAATTCACGTGAGAACACTGTTGTGTTTTTTCCTTCAGCTCCAATTCTGCTGGAGAGGCACCCCCAGACGATGCATTTCACGCGCTGGCCGGCTCTGCCAGGGCTGCTCCGCCATCCCTTGTGCCCTGGTGGAGCCAAGCGAGACTCTACAGCCAATTCTTTCTTTGGCCTGATGCCGGAAGGGTATTTAATAGTGGGGAGGAGGGGCGGGGTTTTGGGCAAGGAGCAGATTATAGGGACAAAGTGGGGGACAGAGGGCACCACACCTTACTTCCTGAGACCCCCAGGAGGAGCTCTGAAGAATTCCTCCTGAAGGAAGCTGATTCAGCACAACCTGCCATGATGTTTCACAAAACCAGCTACGGCTTGAAGTCCACCTGCTCCCAGAGCTCAGGAGCTGCTGCCCCTTTTCTTCTCAAGAGCTTTCATGAGGTCAGACATGAAATCAGCTTGCCTGCCTCCCCCTCCCATCGGAGGTGGCGCAGCGGACCGTGGCTCCCCAGCTGCTCCTGTGTTTTCTATCCTTCTCGAAGGAAGCGGCACAGGTTTCTTCGTCGGAGGTGGTGGCTTACTGGAGACAGGTGGGGGTGGAGGGGGTAATGGCAGGTCTCCATTACCGCTGCTGGAGACCGGTGGTGGTGGAGGCACAAAATCAGGAGGAGGTTCACAGAAATCAGACGGTGGTGGTGGTGGTGGTGGAAAATCAACCTTCAGCGTAGGTGGTGGTGCTGGGAAACTGTCTGGATCTGATAGGAAAACGCCGCTGTCTCGCTTGACTTTGGGGGGTAGAATTGGTGAAACAGAAATAGCAGATGACCGCCTCTCAGGCGGAGGAGGCGGCTGCAGCGAGTTCCTCTTACTCTGGTATCTCTGCGGCCGCATCACGGGCGGTGCCAGGCCAGGGGCGCTGACGTTGTCTGACTCAGCCTTGAATAAGCAGAAGGAATAGAAGGGCAGGACGCGGTCAGTGCACAACGTAAACGAATGCCACTGCCTAAGAACAGTGAAAAGTGTGAAAACACAGAAGAGTGCAGCAGCCAGGCAGCGAAACGGAAGCAGAGTGCATTTTGCCCCAAGAGTGCAAGTAGTATTTCGTTTTGCCTCTGGAGCTGCCCAGAGCTTTGAGAGTGGAAACCTACCTGCTGACAGCATCCATAGCGCTTCTTCGAGTGCTGTCTTCAGAAATGACTGCTTTTAAAATTTCAACGCATTGCGGTTCCTAAGACATGCAAAGATACCTTCCTGATGTTCCACCCTGCTGTTCGTTCCCTCAGAACGCAAAGACTTAAAAAACAGGTATCTACGCTGCGTTTTACATCCAAAAATGTGCAAGATTTGCGAACATAAAAAGCAGGTGGAAGTTTTGGCTCTTGTACCCACTCTATCTCCATCTCCCAGTGTAACTGCACTGCTGGATCGCTGGATCAAGCTGAAATAAGGAAGTCTCCCGTCTCTGCCAGACTCGTTAGACACAACAGCAGTGAATGGGGAAGAAGGTGGAGAGATTTTGGGATCTGTATGTGGACTCACTGTCCGCAGCCCTCTCCGGCGTGGTGTGGCATGCACTCCCCCGCAGGGAGTGAGCGCTGCAAAGCACTGCGGAGAGGCACTGGGGAGAGCCGTCTGTCACGACTCTGTGCCATGCACAGCAAGGGAACGATGCTCCACTGCTGACCTGGCAAGGGCCACGAAGCCTGGGGAAGGGTGTCTTATGCCTGCTGGGCAAGGCATGTGCACACGCCTCCTCCACTTTCCAATCAACACTGCGACAAGCACGTCCTTGAAGCCATTAAGTTCTAGCCACGTTTGCAAGGTCATGAGATGTTCAAACCATCTAACAACTGTTTTGCAGGAAAAATGAATCCAAGCATCCATCATACAAGTTAAGAATAATAAAATGTAGGACAGCAGTTCATTACAGTGATGCTTATTTTGACAAAATTCTAGGTGCCTTTTCTTCTAAATTGTGTTTGCTAGTCGACACTCTGAGGATTATAAATAAAGCCCATTCAGGGATATCTGAATATAATTGGTTCTTCTTTCTTCAGGTAGCAGCAGGAAGCTGTTGACAGTTACTACACAAACGTGCTATCTGTTCTTGTAAACCTGGGGAGAAGTCTGCTGTCCTGAAAACAAAGCTTTGTAACACATTCAAACACCTCGAGGGAGGTGATTCTGCCCCTCTACTCTGCTCTGGTGAGACCCCACCTGGAGTGCTGCGTCCAGCTGTGGAGCCCTCAACATCAGAAGGATATATGCCGCTTGGAGCGAGTCCAGAGGAGGCCATGAAGATGCTCAGAGGGCTGGAGCACCTCTGCTATGGGGACAGGCTGAGAGAGTTGGGCTTGTTCAGCCTGGAGAAGAGAAGGCTCCAGGGAGACCTTACTGCAGCCTTCCAGTACCTGAAGGGGCCTACAAGGAAGCTGGGGGGGACTTTTTACAAGGGCCTGTAGTGACAGGACAAGGGGTAATGGGTTTAAATTTAAATGAGGGAGGTTTATATTAGATGTCAGGAAAGCCTGTTGGATGAACCCTGGTGGCACTGGCCAAAGCTTGTGATGCCCCATCCCTGGAAGTGTTCAAGGCCAGGCTGGATGAGGCTTTGAGTAACCTGGTCTAGTGGAAGGTGTCCCTGCCCACGGCAGGGGGTTGGAACTAGATGGTCTTTAAGGTCCCTTCCAACCCAAACCATTCTGTGATTCTATGATTCATCTCAAGTTATGCTAATTTAGCCGTTTAGATCCAGCCAGCTTGGTGCTCTAACCGTGGCATAGTGCACCCTGAGGGACTTCAGCTTGATCCTTTGTTCCCAGTCCCGTAGAAGCTGAGATGAAGAAGGCAACATGTTTGCTTCTGCTAGAGGAAAGCACTCTGCAACCCTGCAGCCCGCAGCAGTACATCTGGCGTTAGCCAAGCGTTCAGATGCATGCCTCCTCTTCCTCCGCCTGCAGAGATGGAAGTAAGCGAGACCGAGGAGGAGGGAACCACTGGCCAAGTTCTGAGAACATGATCTGTTCCAGAGGAAGTGAGGTTCAGAACAGAGAAACGGATCTTTTTAAAGGAGGGACGCAAAGGCAGAAACAAGAAGCGTAGGACACACAATGCCGGTGACAGAAAAATCCTAGGAATTTCGTTTCACTTGTCCCATGTGCTTTATGCATGACGGTTGAATAATGAGCTGCAAACACACACAGGGCTTTTTTCTGTAGGATGGTTTTGAAGTGCTCATACTGTACCCTTCTGATATCTTCACAGCCAGAGATGGTGTAAATAGACAAAATCAGGGGCTTAACAAAGGAATGCATTTAAAGCCTAATAAAAACATGTCATGTTTTCCCTTCTTCCCACTCTGTCCTTTCACATACACTCACCTTCACCTGTGCACTGTTCCCTGCTGAAAACACTACTGTATCCTTTGTGTTACTGCAGCAAGGCCTGTTTTCTGGCAGAGACAGAAAATGGCACCGAGGTTCTGTCTAGTCTAGACTATGAGGACCTGGGAGCACAGGCTCTTTGAGACTGTCCCAGTAGGTGCATTCCTATTCCTGCCGTGTAAACCTGCAGCTGTTTGTTCTGAAGAACAAAACTGGGGGGTGTCTGTGCCTTCACCTCCTGTCCGTGGCTCCCTGCTTCTGTGCAACGGGCACGCTTTGCAGCATGTAAAGCATGAGGAGGGGCAGCAAGGAACCAGCCACCTTGCCCAGGAGCCAAATCCTTGTCACAACACACAGGCACTTTGAGAGGGGAAGACACTGAGTGAAGAAAAAGACACTTGAAGAACTGGTTCACAGGTGACATTTAACTACTGCTCCGCTAGTAACTACTGACCTGCACCTCTGATGTATCTGCTTTCTTCTGAGTCTCTGGAAATTCTGCACTGGAACGACGCACAATTTGGGGAATCTGTCCGTTTGACTGGACAGCACCTGTGACAAGGAGGCAGAGGGAAGGGAGTGTTACATTTCTGTGACACTGAGCAGAGCAGGGAACAGCAAACTGAGAAAAAGGCTATAAAACGTCTTTACAGCTTCCACCAAGGAACCATTCGTTAGAGGTTATTTATAGATAATTCAGTAAAATCCATGAGGATGTCTGTTTTCTACTTCAGGCTTACTTTGTGACTGTTCATATTCAGTTCATTACCTAAGGAAAATAAGCAAGATGCCTTACATTAAAACTAATCCCTGTCCACATGCCGCCATGGGTGCGGCTGACAATCCTACAGGAAATACAAATGGCAGTTATGGAGACATAGGACAGAAATTATCAGAGCTTGTAAAGGTGCTGACAAATGAAGAGCTCTTCCTACTGACTACTGTCAGTGGTGATTACAGAAGAGGACCACTAAGGCTGACACAGGAACAGAGAAGGGGAGCTGGCTTTGGAAGGTAAGCTAAGCAGAAATCAAACTGGCATAGTTAAGCTCACTCTCTGGCTTTCTGTTGTTTAAATACCTGTCTTTTTAACACCATTTTGTAGTATGCTGTAGTATTACCACATTCTCAGTTATTATTGCATGGTTTTTTACTTTAGGATAAAGATTAAAAGCACCAGTGTTTCATATCAGTAAGAGACATGAGAGCTGAAGGTTGAAGTCCTACAGAGAGGCTGATCTGTTTTCTGCAGTGAATGAGCTAACCGCTCTGAAACTTCTCCCCCATCTGGAATCACGGAAGATTTGTGAACCTCAGTTTTCTCAGATCAGTGAAGATCTGCTAGCTGGCTAAGTTAAAGCTCTGCAGAACGTCTGCCCACCATTACTGTATTTGTAAGGGATATGCATAAATAACCCAGTACTGTCAAATGGAGTAAGTGAATGTGACACCAAAGGACAAATCTGTGGGTTTCATTATGAAAAAATTCCCAGCCTCTGTATAG
Source organism: Eurypyga helias (assembly GCF_000690775.1). Taxonomy (NCBI): domain Eukaryota; kingdom Metazoa; phylum Chordata; class Aves; order Eurypygiformes; family Eurypygidae; genus Eurypyga; species Eurypyga helias. The sequence goes on from NW_010235473.1 coordinate 32,506, forward strand.
TCTGGTGAGGATTAGAGAAACCCTCCAATTAAGATTTTTGCAACCTGTACATGTTAGTGTTTGGTGCCTGGATATATGTCTGTAAACTTCAATGACTGCTTTCACTCTGTTCTAATTTACAGTTCTGAGATCCAGTAAAGTTCCACTCATGCACTTCCCAAGTGAACCCTTAGACACCTACAATGTAAGTCTGACTACAGTGATGGTTTTAATCTTAACGTGTACTTTTCTGATTAGCAAAGAGGTTCCGTGAGTATGATAAGACACAGAATATATTATTTTTATTGCCATGCCTGCATATCGCACAATTGACAGAGAAGTAAAACAAACTCTGTGGTGTACTGAGGTTACTGGGGCTATTTAGAATTCAAGGGATGACAGAAGACGGTGTGAAGTCCTTGTGTATTATGCTGTGCCTGCATGCCGTTTGGTATGTTTAATCCAAAGTACCGTTTTGATCATTCAAACTACAGTCTGTGTTGAAGGACTGATACAGAAGTCAATACAGAGATAAAACCAGTCTTGTGGCTCAGATGCTCAGTGGAGAGAGATGTAAATCCCTGGGTTCTGTGGCCATGCCCGCAGGTGGAACCAGTAACTGTCCCTCCTCACTTCATCTGCTGAGTCAGAGGCAAACAACATACTTTGTCTGAGATGTGCCTGGCATTTGAGACCCACTGACTATACAGTTTGGGGTGTACACGAACACAGACATGCTGGCTACGGCAGTGTGGCCAGGGAATACAGGCTACATGAGATGCAAGAACAGAAGTTCCACCTGCTTTCCTGAGCATTTCTTTTGGCTGCTACTGAAGTTAAGAGCACAGCCCCCTGCTAAGCTCACACAGGACGGTAGTTTTCTACAGCAGATTTTAGCCTATGCTGAGACCAGACCATGTAAATGGCTATAAGCCATTTGATAACAGAACAGAAGAAAACATGCTTTGTTCCATTTCCAAAACATGAGCCAACAACTGCTCATAGTTAGGCAGTTCAGGTTATAGTATAGTCGGGGCCAGGTTTTATATAGGGCAGTAATGATAACTCTAAGACAGCAAGAATCACAGTGACTTGCCTCAATTAGAATGCTAACGATCCTTCAGAGATACTTCCACAGAGACAACATGCATGACTAAAATCTTTCCAGGTTACTTAACCATTTAATGGGATCCACTAGTTAAGATTAACAGTATATTTTATGATCCCTTGCAGTGTTCCTGGATTCTAGTCAGGAGCTGAAGTTACACAGATGTATCATATACTTTATAAGGCCTTGATCCTTCCCATATCCAGTACCGACTGCAGCACCAGCGTGGAGCATGGGATAGTTCTCTGAACAAAGACTATGTGCAACACTGATGATGACAGAAGAGGGCAATAGATGTGACTTCAACTGCTGCCACAGCATCGGTACCTGCTGATGAGGATCCTGCAGGGGCAGCTGGTTCCACCATCCCTTGATTTGCCCACCGAGAGGACAAGCCAGCTTTCTTCACTGCACATTTGTAATTATCATATAGCCTCTTGCCATACTGCAAAACAAGCGAAACAAAACAATAAGCATGGTGTTAAGCCTGAAATAGGCCAAGCATTCATTTTGCTCTTGGACAAATTTCTGACCCCATTCCTTCCTACCCAGTTTTGTTAAAAAGTGCTGTGTGCATTTCTGTATAGGGCTGGGTGGAAAGCATCTCTGTAATAGCACAATAAAACACGAATCCCTGTGACCACAGACCTACTGATATCATTCCCACATTTTGTGTTTATTTCAGTATCTGTAAACATCTTGAGACTTGGCTTTAAAACCAACTGTTCTCAGTATCTTTTTCCAATGCTTTCCAAGTATTACATTTTCAGACTGGCGACATGGGACACTGAATCCTGGGCTCTAGAGCAAACAGCTTTGTCAGTGTAAGAGACAAAATAATTTGATGTTCACCCCACACCCTTGTTGGATGTCACCCTGCAGCTGAACTGGCAGAAAAGAATATACGCCTAACATCAGCGGTTCTGTACAGCCAGGTACAGCCAGTATACTGGACTATGTGTAAATCCACCTCCTTAATTATTCTGTGCAAACCAAAATAGTCTGTGAATTCAGATCTTTTTGAAGAGAGTGAGGCAGACAATTTGGGCAGAACTGTCTGAAAACTGTCACAGCTGAACTGACCAGAGCTTGCACAACTTTAGCCATAGCATGCTATTATTGTGCCAGATAACTGTGGAGTGAGTTTTACAAGTACATGAGTTTTATAGCTCCAGAATTCACCCACACGTTAATGACAAAAATATACTGGTAACTAGTGTACAGGAACATCCAGCAAATCCATCCTGGTCATACCCTTCAGCTCTTTCTACAATAACATTAGCATGAATGACCATTCTTGTCACAGTATTTCCAGTTGAGGTGATAACAGTAACCTGAGGAAGACAAGATTCTACAGAAAACACATTTAACTAAATTTACATTTAATCTCACCTTGGCAATTCTTATTCCTGTTACCCACTGATGCAGGGTTGCTTGATCATCACAGCATAGGTACTTGATGTATTGCGACTCCTTTTGAATCTGGGGGTGCTGAAAGAGATTGATTCATAAAGTAAGACACACAGGGAAATCAAGTCACGACACAAAAGTGTGAAGGCACTGCACAGTGACCACGGTGACAACACTGCCTATAGGCAGCACAGTAACTTGGAGATGACTTGGCAAAAAAAGCAGCAGCAAAACCAGGAGTTTAAGAAGATACAAAAAAGATGGTGATTGTGAACTATACATGAATTGCCACTGGCAGCATTTGCTTGAAATAATTTTAACACATTGTAATATGAATTTAAGGGCTACAGGAACCTAATAGTGATCTAGAGTTCAGCGAAGTCTACAATTGCCAAGACTCAAGGTCTAACACTCAGTGTATAAACACTGGAAAGAAGTCTGGTTTTCATTGTGGTTTGTCATCTGTAAGGCATCCAGACTGAATGCTGAACGTGATTAGTTTTCAAAGAGTATGTTAAATTTGTTTAAGCACAAACTCTCAGCTGAAACTGATTTTTCCTTCAAACTGACTGCCTTTCTTTGGGCCGAGTTCTAGATTTTCTTCCTATATGTTTTTGTTCTGCTTTACTCTTGCTGTTGTTTGCCAGTACTTTGGTAATTCTCCCATACGTTCTAGACAGAGGATCATTCAGAACGCAACGCCATCAGAAGTTATCTTTTTTGTTTGTTTGTACCAGAAACCTTTACAATTTTTAAACTTTTTTTGTCTTTTGGACACAATTTAGTACCTATTCCCATTACTGATCAATATAGCAGTGGGATGTGGTGACATAGCACTGCAACTCAAAGATCACCAAGCTGTCTGCTGTCCTGAGACTGAACATCCTCTCTAAGACTCTGCAGGAATTTTGTTCCGCTGCTACAGCAGAAAGGCTGTAAGTGTTCAGTAGCTTGGACGGAATAATATATTGCCATCTCTTGATAGGCAAGGAAAAGAATGAAAACAAAGGAAAAGGCTTCATTATACCTCATTTAAGTGTTCATTTTTTTCATATTCTTATAAATTATAGGCACACAGTTAGTGAAATCTTGAGAACACACAGAAGAGCAAGGATTCATTATATTCAAACTGCTCTCTTTTTGGCCTGGGCAGTTGAAAATTCAAAGCATACCTCCACCCAGTAGCAGGGATCCTGGATTTATACATATCGTTACGCCCCCAAAGCAGAGCAGTGTTGGACGTGGGGAACTCAGCAGGATCCCCCGCAGCGCAGAGTGCTGTGAGCAGCCTGCCAGCCCAGGGTTGACATAGGCCCCAGGTGTCCCCTGGCAGATGCCTGCTGGTGGCTGGGGCATCCCCAGCGCAGAGGCCAAACCCTGACCACGTGGCCCTACTTCCCCCTCAGCGCTGCAGACACCAGGCTTCCCTGGCTTGTGCTGACCCAATTAGGATTAGGATTAGGAAAAAAAAAAGGACTGGGCTGGGTTAAATATAACCCACCTTACCATGCTGTAGTTTTGGTTTATATTTCTTAAACCCAGGAGTACACAGAATGGCCTCACATACAGCATGAGGATAAGGGGCACTGTGGCTTGGGGAGAGAACAAGTAGCAAAGAACAGATGAGAGGATGGGATCATGCAATCCAGTATTGCTGCCCAAGCCCTGTGTCATCAAATTACACAGCAAGAGTGCATACACCAGGGAGAAAACCATGAGGAAGAAAAAACCAAAGGGATGTTACTCGAGGGGTCTCACAGTGACAGATGTGTCCCAAGGCAGCGCACTGGGTAACTGCTCCCACGTGTTTGAACTCAGCTGCTCGCACACGTCATACTGTTCACCATTTTTCTGCAAACACATAGCTGGCCATTGCCCCTTGACCATGAATATGCAAAGTCCACTTCAGCCCTCTGGAAGGGCCCATGACTACCTAAGGCTACTACCTTGCTCATGGGCACTCCCAAAGTGAGAGCTAGGGACATCTCACGCTGCAAGCCCAGAGATGCCAGCTGTCACCAGGTCCCTTATCCCATGGACCCGTGCCTCAGCCACCTGGCACACTCACACACCATCCCTTCTCACAGTTCAACATACAGGGCTCACTGCTATACACCTGTGCCACATATCGTACAGAGGCAATAACCAGGGCCCATGGACAGCCTTCACTGGCTCCCCAGAGCCTGCCCCTCCCTGTCTCTGGCAGCCTCAGCCCGCATCCTGCTCAGAGTGGGCTCTGCTACTGCAGTGACAATCCTCGTTTCTTTCCACATCCTGACAATCCTAATTTCTTTCCACCATTTCTCCATTATGTGACCAAACACAGTGAGAACCGTTAGAGAATTCAGCCTGAATGGTTCTTTATAAGGGAACTGTAAGCAGGCACTTCTCAGCGTGGCAGTGTACATCCCACCGACATGGGTTATGGCATCACCAAGAGAGCCAAAAGAACCAGGAGGTGCAAAGCCACTGCAACCCTGGGTAAATTCAAATCTTCAAGCACTTTTCAACCAGCAACTAGCAATTTTGCTCTGTGTGTAAGGTCCTACAGAGCCCAGCAGATGGCACCCAAAGCTTTCAAAAATGAAAAAAAACCCAAGGATTTTTTTTCCCCCTTCCTTTTTCATGGCAACAAAGTCCAGTGAGTCTACGTATCTCCCCTCGTTTTCAAACACTACACCAACCAACCGGTTTTTATTACAATAAAAAAAACCACTTCTGTAATTTGGCAAATAATTCATGCAAACGTCTGGAAGAAAGCGCACACTGCATAATCAAGGCAGAGGAGGACACGGCACAGAGCAAGCTAGGTAACAGCAAGTTAGGTAACAGTGCTGCGTGTAGACGCTGCCCTGCCACGGGGATCTGCTGCTGGGGACCTCAGAGGGGCTGCTGCACACCTCTCCTGTGGGACACCCTACAGAAATACCAGTTTCACAACACCACCCATACTGTGTCAGACGAAATGTCCCTGAACTCAGTATCCGGACTTTGACAGTGGCCACAAATGGATACTGAGGGAAGAGAAAGAACAAGCCAAGCATAAGTGACACTTCCTTTTCTATACTCGCCCTGTCTGCAACTATTTTCAGGTCAGATGATTTTCTGAGCCAGATGAGGTTCTCTGTATTTAGGTTCTTCAGTGGATTTCTCCTCCAGATACTTAAGCTTTTTATCAAGCCCAGAGAAAGTTCTGGCATCCACAGTACCTTTTACCAACCATTTTCCCAGGTGTCCCACGCACTCTATGAAGAACCACCGCCTTTTGCTCTGACCCTGACTGCTACTAGCTTTGTGTAACGTTCCAAAACACTGAATAGCTGATCCCTGTCCACCTCTCCATGCCACTCCTGAGCCTAGAGATCTGCACCGTATGCCTGGCAAGTTGATTCTTTTCCAGCCTACAGGCTTTTAGTCTCTACAGTCATTCTTCAGGTCAAAGTCATTCCTTACCTTTGCTTATCCTTATTGCTCCTCCTTGATCCTTTTCCAAGTTCATTATATCCTCTTTGAAATGAGAGGAGCAGAACTGCACAGGTGAGGAGAGACCATGGACTTGTGCCATGGTATGGCAACGTTCGTTGTTTGATCATCTATGCTTTTCCTAATCATCCCTAATGCCTGATTTACATATCTGACCACCACTGAGCACTGAAACAAAGCTTTCATCAGGTTATATAACACAGCAGCATCTTGCTGGTACAGGTCAGCTCAAAGTTAGTAATTTCACAGGTGAAGTTTGGATTGCTTTTTTCCCCCTATGCACTTTACAGTGCGTACATCTAGACCAGACGTTATTTGTAATTGTTACCCAGAACTCCAGCCTCTCAACGACCTTCCAGAATTCTCCATTCTGCCTTTTCCTCAATGAACTGAATATTGTAGCATCATCACCAAGCTTCCTCAGCGCACTGCTTACCCCGTCCATGAATATTTTGAGACTGTGGGGTTCTCACCATCCTGAGAAGTTGAGAGGCAACTGTCAGTGAGCAAGGCTAGAGTGCCCCATGACGGACAACACCGGAGTTATTTACTGCCTATTCTCTACCCTGTCTTTTACTAGCTATTGTCTCCACGGGGCAATCCATCTTAAATACTGACATTAACCAGTGGGGCCTATTCCAAATTATCTCAATCAGTTCCTTGATTAAATTACTCCAATCAGCAACCATGATTAAATGCAGAGTCACAAGTATATTCTGTCAGTTAGGGACCAAACTAGGAAGCTGCAGAACACCCAGCTCCCGTAAGGAAGGTTAAACCCCTCAAAGCCGTGCAGGCGGTCCATATTTTTGCTCTCTAACAGCTAAGAACCGTATTGTCTCTCACTTTCCAAGAAGCAGCAGCAGCACTGGCTCCCCTTTAATGTGTACTTTTAGCACTGACACATAAAACATAACTTTGTACTGGACACATAGACTGCTGAGGTTGACTGGACATATCCCCATCACCTTTCGTGGACTTTGAATCAGGTCTAAGGAGAGCTGCTCCATGCCTCCAGTGCAGAGGCTGCCAACTGCAGCTGTGTACAAGGCCAGGCCATGGGACCAAACGCCAGCAGCACCAAGCCCAGTACTGAAGGTTTATACCTGTAAAATTATTAGAAAGTGGCTCAGATGGAGGCCTTTGGCTTCTTGTGGTTTTTAGATACACGAAGCATCTAACCTTGGATAGGAAGGTATAATGTTTCAGCCAGGAACTATCACATCCATCCCAGCAGCTTGCTCACTTGGGAAGAACTGTACCATAGTGGACTTACTTTGGCAGTACAAATGGCAGAAGTCTCTGCTGTCAACACTGACCTTTACAAGCTCGATTCTCCACTAAAAACTTAAGGTCACATGCAAGATCTATTAGGTAGTACATAAAAATGCTGACTCAGGATAATTAATTCAGAGAAGAATCTGGGCAGGTGAAAGTCCCTGGAAATGATGGGTAGGTTTGAAGATCCACATGAACCAATTTCCTCCTTCCACAGCTCCTGCGCCTCAGCATAGTTGTTTAGCACAGCACACAGACCTAAGGAGCTGTGTCAATATGCAAGTCTGGCTATGCTAGACTAGATTCACAGTCCCTGTAATAACCTCTCTGTGAGACTAACAGCGGTCATAGTATCAGTCATGAGTCACGAGAAATACTGTATTTTTAGGCAAAGTAACACCAACCTCAATATGCCACAGCTTGCACGTCTCACATATAGAGAAAGAAGTCATAGCTTGAATGAAAAGTGGTAATATGCAAGTAAAAAGAGTAATTCTTCCCACAGAAAAAAAATGGAATAATGCTTCAAAATAATACAGTGCATTAAAACGCAACGTAATTTGACTACAGTGAACTTCTTTCTTTGTCAATGTCAAAACTCTTAAATAATAATGAATTAGTCACATCACTGGGCCTAATTTTTGGAAGTGTTGGACACCCGTCCACTTACTTATCAAGGCCTGAGCACCTCAAACATCAGGCTGCAAAAGGATGTGTTGTGTTCCACCTGGTGAAACACTGAAAAGGTTTGGAACATACTCTAATGTTCTTCCCTGACCCACTGTCTCCTCTACAAGTATGAACTGCCTAGAGATAAAGAAAGCAGAAGCACTTGAATATAAAGAGCTTATTTTCTGGAGAGGTTTTAAAAATATTTGTGCACAGATTACATTTTCAGATACAAAGTAAACTCTTTGCCTAAGGAAAAAAGATAGAACACAATGAAAACCTGAAGAAATGGGAACTGAATGATGTGGTTTCTATGGTTTGTGCCGAAACAAATGACTTAAGGCCATGAATGCATGAAATGAGAGATTATCCCAATAAAACTGTTCTTTTGCTTTGCTTTCTTCCAACACTGAAGATGAAAAGTAAACTAAAGCTATTCAGGCATCTCATTGGATTCCTTGCCCCAAAATATATGGATCATTGCTCAGTCTCTGAGGCTGAAACAATAGCCAGAAGCATGAAGAGTGGAGTGACTAACTTTGTATCAAAAGCTTTGGCTTTAGGCCAAATTTTTACAAAATAGTCAATGTTTTTTGATACCTTATTGTCAACTGATGAACTTGTGCTATGTTGAGACAGCTTCTCAGAAAAGCCGAGACACTTGTCACTCCCATGATGTCAAGTAGAACTGCATTCAGCTCTGAGGTCGTCAACATAGTAAGGACATGGACCTGTTGGAGTGAGTCCAGAGGAGGCTACAAAGATGATCAGAGGGCTGGAGCACCTCTCCTGTGAAAAAAGGCTGAGGGAGGTGGGAATTGTTCAGCCTGGAGAAGAGGAGGCTCTGGGAGACCTTAGAGCAGCCTTCCAGTACCTGAAGGGGCCTACAAGGAAGCTGGGGGGGACTTTTTACAAGGGCCTGTAGGGACAGGACAAGGGTAATGGGTTAAAATTGAAGGTGGGGAGACTTAGATTAGATACAAGGAAGAAGTTCTTCCCAGTGAGGGTGGTGAAACAATAGAACAGGTTGCCCAGAGCTGTGGATGCCCCATCCCTGGATGTCTTCAAGACCAGGCTGGACGACGCTTTGAGCAACCTGATCTAGTGGAGGGTGTCCCTGCCCATGGCAGCGGGGTTGGAACTAAGGTTCCCCCCAACCCAAATCATCCTATGATTCCATGATTAATACTCAGCACCTTTCAAAAATCACACTGAAGTGCTTTAGATTTGCTGTCTACTATTAAACATGGTCAAATGGTGGTGCCATGAACTTCTTGTATTAAGATGACCAGGCTTAACTGATCTTTTGAAGACGTGTGAACTGCAAAGATAAAACAGTAACTGTCTTATAATAAGGAAATTATTCTTTTGACCTACATATCTCTAATGACTAAGGCAAAAATTGTAGGTCATTAAAAATATATGTAATAGTCACTAACCAAAGAGGACTTTATGCAGCGAAAAATATTTTCAAAGCTATTATATTCCATTTCTCCCTGGCCATTCTCTGTCCTTATTCTTCCCATTGTTTATGCATTAATCTGGCAAAACTGTGTGCATGAACTATGTAACAGAGTGTTTCTGCTTTTGTTTTTTTAATGTATCTAGCAATTAATTTTACTCTGAAATGTTTATCAGAAACATTCATGCTAACACAACTATTTTCCATTCTTTCGCATAAAGAAATAGAAAATCTCCTGAGTTCTATGGTTTCCTGCAGCAGACATTTGTTATACATCTTTTTCCTACCATTTTCCGTCTGAAACACTGCTAATTCTCATCTTCTACCTCCTTAACTATCACTGTGTTGAATGCATTATGTACATGACTCAGTCTGCGACGGAGCATACTGGGTGCGAGGGAGGAGGGAATCAGAAGTAGAGAGACTAAATACCAAATTACCTGCTAGAATGACAACACTGTTGCAAACAGGAGCTATTCCTCTTGGAAATTTACTTCCAAAATTCTTTGCATCTTTAGAAATTTTTTTAAAAATCACAGTTCACAAACGACACCAGGAAAACTTCACTGTTTAGACTGCACAGGAAAACGTACCCAGCTGTGGAAATAGAGGATGATTTGCCTTTGTCTCAGTTTATCCCCAGGAAACCAATTTTTTTCATCCTAGATTAATTCAGCATTATGCACCATTACCTCCAGATTACTCAGGCACAACCAGCACCAATAAACTATAATTAAATCCACTCTTTGTCACAGGCACATCAGACTGACTAAACCAGCAAATTTGCATATAGATTACCTTGCTATTTGTCTGCTTTGAAAGATTTTTCAACATGGTGTGAGAGAACGGGCTCCTGGAGTATCACGCACGCACGTACACACACACAGACACTCGGTGCACAAAACAGACATCACGTTCACAATTTCTGTTCAGTGCAATGGATGCTGTCGCTAGCACGATGAACAAATCCTTTCCTTTGTGGTCAAACCTCTTGGTTTTGAGGGCTTCAGCTTCAGAATATGAAATAAATCACAAAAGGTCTTATCCATTTCCACAGCATTTCCCATGTAATGTAGTAGAAGGTGAAAGGGAAGATCTACAGGGAATCTATGCATAAAAATTCACATTTGTAAATGCATGGGTGACTGCAAGGAACCAAACCACTCCACCTTGCACACTTGCTGTGCGCAGTGTGTGAAATTATTTTTTCTGTGACAAAGAGATTTTCGTTCCCTCAACCTTTCTCTCCCAGGAGCAGCCAGCACTCTCCGCAGGGTGACAGGGAGAGCCATGCTGCTGCCCTCCCCTCCTCCTCTGCCTGGAGCAGAGGGACAGATCTGACCATGACAGATGCAGGTTTGAGTGAGAGTCCTCTTTCATACTTGGCTGCCCTTTTCTCTCCCCTTTTCTGCATATGGAGATCTCCATTAAGAAAAGATTCACTTTATTTGATGTTGAAGTGAAAGGTAGGATCTTTAAATTTTTGTAAGCATTACATTTGGGCTGATCAGAAAATGAGAAGAATCGGTATGTTTACAAGATCAGATGCCCCGGGAATATTTATTTTATTCAGAGGCTCTATTTTTAATGTGTAGGGTTCTTCTGTGTTGTTTTTTAAATGTGGGACTTCCTTTGCGTAAGGAAGGCTTGTTTAGCAGTGGTATAGAACAGTTCAATTTAAGAAGGTTATAGCTCAGCACAGACCAAGTAGCTACTGGGAAATAAAACAGTTCTTCAGGCTTTATAGTTGCCCCAAAGCGTGAGGATTCCTGAAAGCCAACTCCATCAGAGCCTCTGTGCCAGGCTGCACACTCACCCTCAGGACGCAGCCACGTCGGTTCTGGTTTGTTGCACAGGGACAGCTAAAGGTGACCCTGTTCTCTGACACCAGCCAGCCAGCTGTGCTCTTTTCAGTTGGACCCAGCTGGGCTTTCTGCTGCCTGAGAGAGGCTGATATGAGGAAGCAACTGCTTTGTTCTGTTACTGCAGTTGTCCCCTGTCATCTTGAAAGGAAACTCCTGAATAAGCTCAGCAAAGTGCTGTCTCTGGTGCTGGCAGACATTGTCATGTGCTTTTGAATTGTTTCTGGCACATCACCCTTTTCCCCATTATCTCCTCAGTGTCTTGAGAGTTAAGAACTAAGCAAAAAACACCCCGTTTTTTGTTCTGAGCTACAGTATATACAAGGGGGTGCTGATGTAATAGGAAGAAACGATAGGCAAGGAGCACTCACAGCACATCATGCTTCTCTAGCTGTAAGAGAAACATCTGACAGGATGGATCTGCAGACAAGAACATTTGAGCTAGTCTAGGTGCAGCTCCAACATCACAGGCTTCAAAACCTACTCCTTCCTGGTTAAAGTATCAAAGCAACCTTCCCATGATGTGCATGATCTTGTTGTTACACTAACAGCAGCACCCCAGCCAGCATCAGGTACTGGTTACTACCCTGGTATGACCACTGATGTTGAAATTCAAAGGCTAGATTAAAAAAGAAACAGGAGAGAGGGAGCTGCCGGCTCCTGACAACTGGATACACGTTAGCTGGGACAGGCACTAGGACCAAAGGCTCACTGCCTCTGCAAGCCCCTCACTTGCCTGTAGCCTAAGAGAAGAAATCGGAGAGAAAGTCCATCCCTTCATAAAAGACATAGCATAAAGCTGACTAAAGTTGGCAGGAGGCAAAACCAAGTGTTTTCTCTTTTCTCCCTGCTAATATGAGACAAGACCTTTGAAGGCAGGTATAAATGTTACTTTTTTAGCCTAGTTATTTGTTTAGAAGGCTCATCATTCAAATGGGGACTGGAGGAAAAGAAAGGATGCTTCCTTCAAGCATGAGGCCATATTTATCTCCAAATCAGCCCACCTCACTGGCCATTTGAATGAACAAAGGCCATTTTCCCTATTCTTGAAGTGAAGATGCTAATTAACTGAATCAGTCAGAAATAAATATGGTATTTTTTCTACTAAGAGCCGAAAAATTAGCTGGTTTTGAATTCATCAGGATTTTCCACCTAGCACAGAAGCAAGATACTGCTGAGGCTGCTAAGTCCTTGCATTTCTTCTGCACTATAAATCACCAGCTGGTCTCCTGCCTCTCAGCTGGGCAGTTTCTTTTGTTAAGTTTGAAACACAGCAGAGCAAATAACCTGGCTGATGACTGCTCACTGTTTTGACACGGTTCCTAAGGGGGTACTCAGAAAGCAACAACTCTCTAAGAAAATGTAGTGGTATGCTATTATTCAAAAACTTTCCAAGTGGCATTACAGCTTGCTGGAGCTAATAAGGGCTACAGATGAACCTCTTCTGCAAGATGTGAAAATCTCCTTTCGTTTCCAGCCATCGTCACTGAAGAGCAAGCATGGGCTGCTACTCTTCCAATTACTTTCCCTCATTTACTTTAAAGACAGATAATCCTCTCCTGCAGCCAACACAAACAAGTAACTGGAAGAGAACCTCTGCGAAGCGCGCCATCCCAAGGCACACACGGGGGAATGGAAGAGCCCTGAAGACACAGCAGTGCAGCTTTGGCTGTGGAGAAATTTCCATCTGGCTTGGACTGAGCTGGGCATTCAAATTCATTCAAAAATCACTGGTTTACCAGTATAATAAAGACAAATGTTTACCTGTTAAATCTATTGCCTTTTGCTCACTGCACCTGTCTGCAGAAGTACTGTCATTTCATCTTGAGGACTTTATTCTCAATATATGGCAGGATGAGAAATATCTCAAGGATGATGGTTTGTTTTCCTTTGATATCTCCAGACAAGTGCCTCCCAGCATGAGAGCTATTTTCTTCTGGGAGACTTCCATATAACAGAGGAACAAAATGTGACTAAGTGTAATAAATGGCTCTATGTTCCTGTCCACACACTTTTGTGTCACCAAGCATCCAGTCAGAGAGACCAATATTTAACTCTGCCCTTTTCCTTTGCCCACTGATCTCAAGATGTATTACATCCTCGGCTCCAACCTTCTCATCTCAGCTGCATGCCTTCAAAAAGGTATATATATAATTCAAAATAATGTAGAAATTACAATAAATGTGAAACTCTCCATTGCATCACCCTCAGAAGCCACATGGGAGGCTTCCACATGTGAACCAACGGAAGATGTGAAGATACCAATACTCGCTCATACTTCCTGACCAACTCCAGCCACTGCAAGTGGCAGCTGTTAAAAGAAGCCAAGTCTGAAACTGAGCCAGTCAGGAATCTACAAAAATGCTGATTTGTGGGAATTAAAATGAAGAACAATCACTGTAACATAATTTATTCATCACTAAGTAGTGTTGCTCGGATATAATGATCATATCAAGATGATGTTTATTCTAGTATACCGCAAACACATTTTAGACGCATCAGAGCAAACAGTTTTGCTAAGTAGGTTTCACACATTTATAAGCCTATTACACATAAAGCTTCCCCCAGTGAGCTTTTGATCTTGTTCCTCTCATTTCATGTTGAGCGTACAGCGCTAACATCACACATCCCATGAAGCAAGAATTTCAGTCGAGTTGCAACTTTTTTTGTGAGTTCTTTTTTATACCATACCTCTTCACAAGGCAGCAATGAAGTCCAGAAAGTTTTCCTAAGCACAATGAACCGTTAAACACATTGCTACGTACACTTCAAAAAATCACTTTCACTTTCATCTGAACAGAATGTGAACAACTGTTACTCAGATACTCTTTGACCAGACATCTGTTTAGAGTATCAATTTCCCCTTATTTTTTTTACATCACCTCTCCTTTTCCCTTTTTTTTTTTCCATTATAAGTCGTATTTTTCAGAAATAATGCTTACCTGTTAACTTCAGAAGACTCACCCCTGTTTTACAAAAAGGGATAAAGTTGTTTTTGCAGAGCACTTTGCAGAGAACTACAGTATTAAAGCTGCTCATCTGTGTTAATTAGATACATCTGCTTCAGAAAATAAGTCTGGGTCTATAAACCACTTCTGCTTGGCCATGTATAAATTAGGCTAGCAGACATTTTGAAACTGAATAAAAAAGTGCCGTTAAGTGTGCAGCTACAGCCAGAAAATTGGTATTCTAAGTGACTTCTGATGTGAATGTTTCCCATACTTTTTCCCTGAGATGGCAAGATACCGTGTTTCCCAACATCATTTGCACTGCAGGCCTTTAAATAGAGAAGCAGCAGTAAGACTATCTTCAGTCTTGTACACAGCAATCCCACTGTATTCTAAAGTCTCTGTCAATGACAGATAACAAACAAGCCTAATTACTGCAGCCTCAAAGCTTCATTTCTGCTACTTGAACTGTGTGAAAAGCATGGGCTTCTCTTCCTCTCCTGAGAGCAATGCAGAACTGCCAGTCTATTTGCAGTGCTAATACCTGAGAGGCAGCAACGAGATACTTCAACAGCAAGCACTGATTTTCATGACTGGGTGAACAATGTCTTTTGCCCTCCTGCCACAAATAGATGGCATATTTTATTACACAACTGAGGTGTCTATTCCTGCAAGTTTCTGCACCTCAGTTCAACAAAACACTCAACAGGCATGACTACACTGCAAATAAAAAGTAGACATACATTTTAGTATATAGTCCATAGTGGTCTTAACATCAACATTAGGGACCGCCAGCCTTCTCATCATGTATCTGCCTTGTGTGCCATTTGTCCAGATGAGGCGTCCAGTCCCCTCAACAGCCAGGCACTGGAAGAACATTCACCCTTGTTCTGAGGACAATTTCACAGATGCAGTATAGATAGATAGCATAGCCCTACCGGTCCTTAAAATTAAGGCTTTAAAGGTACGATGCTGATCAACAATGAAGAGAGGAAGAAAATGGACATGATTTTGCGGGAGGTATTCTATCTCATCAGGGTCTCCGGACCTTCAAATGTAAACATGTTTACGTATAAAAGAAACTGTGTATGACATTTGCATAACTTATTTTTCTTGTACATTACCTTTAAGACAAAGCAGTGATCTGTAGGTGCCTTATATTTCACTTTGTGTTGAGAACCATAATAAACATTCATATTCTCAAATTGAATGAAGCATGCCAGATCCCGTGATGTCTACAAAGGAAAACCAAGCACATCACTGTTAGAACAAATTGATGTTTGATGTGAAATTCATTAAAAGGACTTCATTCAAGTGTATGAAAGCAAATGCTTTTTATTTTTTTTTTAACTATCACGAAGTTGACCAAAGAAAGATGAATTTTAAGTGTGTGTCTTCTTAAACTACCTATTGGAAGAGGGTCAGTACATATTAGGAATAATATATAACACAGTGCAACGTTTTGTTGTAGTTCTGGTTTTGCTGTGCTTTATTGCTTTATCTGGAGGTGTTGGGTTATGGGTAACAAGATCAAATAGAACACTATAGTAAAATAACTTCAGTAAAATAGATAGAGGCCTTGTAACCACACCCTTACAATTCTGAGTGGAGAAAGGTCTGGGGTTCTAAACTGCTTTAGCAGCTTGTTTTTCCTTGGTGTATGTAACAAACTCCCATCAGTAAACAAGCACACATTTCACCTGGTCTGCTTTAAATTTTCTCAAATATCCTGCCATCATTCCTTTTCTAATTATCAAAATATTTGCTTGCTCACAATATGTTGCCAAAGTAACAAGGTTTCTGTTGCTGGCACACTTCTCAGTGCAGAATTCTGACAGAAAGCGTAACTTCTGCAACCCTTTGAGTGGGAATGCAAAAAAGGCTGCGTCACATGTCCACTGTTGGACAAGCAAAAAATCAGGTAATTGTGGAAAAAAAAAGAAAAAATCAAACCACAAACCCTCTCTACCCCTAAGAATTGGGTCATATTTCCACATATGATGGTTCTTCTATGTTGTTCTCATTCTTTCTTATACGTTCATTACAATATACCCCTGAGTTGAGTATAGTTAGAAATTGAGTTTGCAAGTAAGATTTGTGGGAAGAGGAAAGGCTCCAAACTGTATGCAGACAAGGTTCCTCTCTCTCTCCTGTCTCTTCTGAAGCTGATGTCAGGGATCTTGTCATTGATTGTGTGGGCCTAGGATTTTCCAACATTAAGTTCCTAAACGTGCCCAAAACCACACAGTAAAATGAGTTGTTCCCTTCTTTTATCAACCAGGTAATGGCAATTAAGACCAATATGAATGCAGTTGTTACTGTCTTCTAAGTAAGGGACAAATTCTTATGCAAGGGACAAAGGCACTTATTACTAGTATTTCTGCAATGTTAACATGACACAGCAACACAATTAACATAAATTTTGAAGTTGTACCTGCAATTCCAATTCTATTATTTTGTGACCCTGTCCATTAACAGCATATTTTTGAATGGGATATAAGGAGAGTAGTGCTGAAGAAAAAAATTAAGACAGCAATGCTGACTGGTGCCTGGTTTGCTAACAAAAAACCCCAAAAAACAAAACCCACCAAAGACACTTGTGTAAAATCACCTGAACGTGTCCCTGTATTTTCACATTTGTAGTTTACAGCCAACGTGAAGTGCCAAAAGTATGCCAGGCTTCACTTCCTGTAACTTTGTTCACTTGTAGTGAAACCAGGATTACACGATGAATTTCAAAACAGCTGCAGCAGCTGAAGATATTATTGTCTGCCAACTGCTTGTTTCTGTACCTCAATGGAAGATCACTTTACCGAAAACTGAATGACTGCAGCAAGGCACATGTCCACCCCTCATATCAACCTGGCATGGAATGAACTCTCAGCATTTCAGGGCTTTGCCTAAAGAGCTCTACTGAATTCTGATACTAATTTAAATTAAACACAGATTTGAGCTAAGAGACTTGGCTTTCTCCGGAATGGCTGAGGCATGGATGTATGCATCCTTCTGCTGAAGGCTGTTACAAAAGCAGGAGCAAACAGTTGATTGTGGTACCGTTTTAAAGACCTGTGACTATCTCCTAAAGAACAAGATTCAAGGTCCTCAATCCCTGTGAGCAGCTGAGTTGATAATATAGTGAATTTGAAGCACTCACACAGTTCCTTAAAATGGCTCAGTTACAGGCAGGGCAGTACACAGGCTGTGAACAACTAGCAAGCAATGAAGTGTTCAGCTAAGCCAGCGGTTACAAAGTGACTGTGTGGCTCCATCCTGAGCCTGTTTGCAGTTTATCACCTGAAAAAGAAAGCACTTTCCTCATTTGCACTATGATGGAAAGTCACTGAAAGAGGTATCACTGGATGATGAAAAAAGGCTGGGTAACTATCGGCATATGCTTGCCCTGCACTGGCACTGTGCTTCTGACCCCCGTTGAAGGCAGCTACAAGGAAACGTGCAAGATGGACTTCTCATTTGACTATTCTTATGCTCCTTCCACATTAAGTGCCTCCCAAGTAGCATTCTAGCTCCTAATTGATAGGATGTTGTGTGTGTGCAACATGATTTGAGGACTGAAAGCTCTTATCTCAGGGTCAGGTAAAGGGAAGAAGCAAGGCAATCTTGGTCTGTGTTTCACTCAGATTTGGTTATAAACACAGGTCACTGGAGCAGCAGTATGGCATTCCTTTACAAGCTACCAATTTTTTTCTTTGTAATTTAGTCAGGGAATAGCAGAACAGTTAAGTTTCACAGTAAAAATCATAACAGTAAAGCTCTATCATCAGCATCAGAATTTTCAAATATGAAGCACTGGCAGAGCTGTAAGTGGTAAGAGAAGTGGTTTTCAGAATTAAAAATAAAATAAAATCACCACCAGTCCCAGAAGCTACCACTCCACCTCATCACATTGGACACGAGAAGCCAGCCGCACTTACGTGCCACATGTCCAGGGCCCCTTTGCTTCTCCAGTGCAATTCAGACTCTTTAAATATTTTGCAATACTAAATGCCAGTGCACTTGATTCAGTCAGGTGGATGCTCTGTCTCGCATCCTTCTACACAAAAGGGCAGTCTTAAATAGCCTTAAAAGGCACAACCCATTCTCTAGGTAAAGATCACTGTAGGAAAAAATGTACAGCATCTCTGCATGCTGGTTACCGGTGCAGAAAGTCAGTATCAAACAAAGTAAAATTCCATCTTTTTTGTGATAAGAAATTATTTTACTTGAGAGCTCTTATAATATTCTTCCACAGGAGATCCATGTTAACAGGGAAGCATTTTGGCAGCATGACACCAGCTGAAGGGTGCCGTGCTGTTTTTCTTTCCCCTACTGACTTCCAGAGGGGTGCTATTTCATTAATGCTTTTATCTATCCATAGCAATCGAAAGGAGAGAAACGTGACAGGATTCTAATATTTGCACAAGTGGTGGAGTCCAAGTTAAACCAGAAAAAACCTAACCCTCTCAGATGCACCAGACGGTGCTCTTAAAATGTCACCTTGGGAGTTCTTCACTTTCACCTCCATGAATTGTTTTATTGCTAAAAGGATTATTTGGCTTCCTGACCTTGGTTTTTCCTTTGGGTACATAATAAATTCCAGAAGCTCGTAGAAGGAAGTAACGCCTCTTCCAGGACTTTTTTCCATCTTCTTTTAAATACAGGGCCCCTTCAAGCTCTGGCACAATGACAGATGTCCCACAGAAGCTTTCCTGTGCAACAAAAATAATAACACACAAAATAAATTGATTTAAGCACACCTTATTAATAAACAGCAGAAAAATAAAGGCATTTGCTGTGACAGTGAACATACAAACGTGGGGAACGCAGCTACCAGGGAGATAACACCTTACACGGGCAAAGGGAACTTTTCCAAGCTAACGTGGCAACTCAGCCATGCAAGCTGGGTGCCTGCATGGGAAAAGGCGTCTCGCAAAACCCCCATTCTCCAATGCATCAAGAAAAAACACCTACAAAAGGTTTTAACTCGTCATAGATGTGTTCAGTGCAGGCAATAAGAACAGAACTGTTGGTACTGCTGCTGGCGGTTTTCTCTACTGCTGTGTCTGCTCTGTAGAGAAAGACTTCTATAGAAAGCACCTTCAGAGACTGTGTAGAGCTCTAAAAATAGCTAAAAAAATCCCTCTCAATCTCTGCTTTCACTTTAAAATATATGCTAGTATTTACAACACTGTTTAAACACATGCTTCATTGTTTGCTTGAATGACCTACCTTTGGGTAATTTTTAATGCCAACACACTTATCACTTCACGTTTTCATTTAGAATTTACCAGGATTTCTGCTGGTTGACATCTGGTGCCTTCAGGAGATGCACTAATTTTGAAATATGAATCCACAGTCACCCGAGAACAGCATTTCCTTTATGAACTTTCACTAAAGTCAAAATGCTTTCCAAGAGAACTGTGATAATTTTCTCCTTAATATAGCTCTGGAGTTTTCTCTTGCAAACATATATAACTGAAGTAAAAAATCAGCAGTAAATGCAAGAAACTAAACAGACTTTCTGGAAAAGTGCAAAGGTTCTTTTTCTGTTGTAGTACAGCTAATGATCTCAGGTATTGAGAAATACATCTTCTAACCTAAAAGGTAACTGTTTGCTAGTGAACCACCTTACTAACAGTATAAAGTCAGAAGGGCTGGCCTAAGGGTGTGACAAAGCTGTTTCTTTCATTCATATTTGTGTAACACCGCTTTTATTGTTATCATGGCATTACTCTTCATAGAAATAGCAAGTAAAAACATTTCATGGCACTGGGGTCTGAAAAAACAAAATAATTCTCCATCTCTTAATTTTAATTTCTCTGATAGGGCATACAATCTGCACTTTTAATAGTGAGCAGCAGATGTAGAGGAAAGTCCACATATTAAACCTTAGACACAAAGACACCAACCATCACAGAACTTCCTGTTGTTACTAGTTCTTAGCGGGCAAATGTGTAAACGCTGTTGTTGCAGAGCAGATGGAGACGGTGTCAGAGTTTTAGTGACATTTACATCATCAGCCTATAAAGCTGCCTTACCTCCAGCAAAGCTTCTTTGTTTTTATCATTCATTTCTTTGTTTTCATTCTTCCCTTTGTTTGACAGGTAGAAATTCTGATTAAGACACAAAAGAAATTGATGTTCATTATAAAGGCAGCAACACAAGTAACCAGGTCACTACAAGCATTTTCAGTTACTCAGTCTTTCAGTACTGAGTACCCAAGCCAGCAGATCCAAGAGGTAGATGCTTTGCGGATGCTTCTTATAGAAAACTTGATTCACAGCTGCCTGTTCATGAGTTTTAATTATTTATTTTTAATATAATTCAAAAGTAATACAAACTTTTCTCTATGCATATACATCCTCCCAAAATTATAAAGACACTGATTTATGGTTTTGGTTGGTTTTTGGTTGTTTTTCTGTATCAATGGGTGTGATTTTACCATTCCAATTTTCACCGCTTTCTATGTCACTACAGGTAACAGAGAACATAACATTTTATTGTGTGCTGATACATGATGAATCAAAAGGCTAGAAAACATTTTTCTTAAGAATCCAATTTGATAATTTGCAGACTTCATATCTGGCACTCTGAATGTAACTCAGCTCTTAATTTTTCATAAGTGCTTATATGCCAAAACTTTCATCCAAAGTTATTACTTTATACTTTTCAACTCTGCGAAGTATTTTTATCCAGTGAAGAAGGTATTCACAAATCTAAAAGAAACTACCACTGTGCTATCTTGGCACATGTGCTCCAGCCTACTGAGACAAAAGCCTACACTTTGAAATGACTCTGCTTCTGTGACAGAGGGCTGTGAAGCCACCCTCAGAGTACTTAGTGCCTGTTTGCCCTACAAACAAGGAAGCACAACATCTCAGGCATACAGTTATGAGAAAAACTAAAGCCACCCACTGTTGGACAGCAAAAGCAATTTTACACCCATGTGCATTGTAGAGATCAACAAAAGGACAGCACTTGGACCTACGTGTAAATTCAGGCAGCAGGAAGGTAGCTCGGGAGCATGCTAGCACTCGTGTGCCAGAGCATGTGCAGTGGCTTTGGTCAACATCAAGCACATCCAGACAGCAGAACCCAGCTGCCTGCAGACAGCGAGGCTGGTGTGTGAAGAAAGGAAGTAGATCAAGGAGCTATGCCATGCACCAAGTAGCATTTGGATCCATCCGTTGGCTTGAGGCCAGAATGACAACACTCAAAGTTCTCGTGTTTTCTAATTTTCTAAACAAAAGTACGTGTAGAAGAGGAGCTTGGGTTTGGAAAATACCTGATGCAGGGGACAGTCTTACTGATTTCCCCGGAATGAGTCAAAAAGCTAAGTCTGCAGAACAAAGGGCATAAAACAAACACCACTGTCTAGAAAATAGACAAAATCATTAAAATCTAACAAATTTTGAAAGCTGTCTACTTAAAAATTACTCCTAATTCTGTAATTCTTCAGCAGTTCTGTAGGAAGAAAACTAGGGGATTATAGGACTTTTCATCTCTATTTTTTTCATGTCTCAAAACTATGAGAATATGGCAATATATTTATGAGAATATGGCAACGTATTTATGTGCCTAGAACTCCACAGTGACTGCCACACAAATGCAAACACTACCAAAAGCCAAATGAGAAGCGCGTAAATGAACGAACATTGCTACAGTATAAACCAGAAGCAAACAAGCAACCCATCTGCCCTGCCAGCGTAACATGTTTATAGCAACGAGGTTTATCTGAAGTGAAACCCTGCTCTTCCACACAACCACATCTTCTTTTTCGAGCAGTGCTACGAACAGCTGCCTGCCAGAACGCAAGCCTCATAGCAGACGGTTTTTGGAGGGGCACCAGGAGAGGAAAGGGAAGAGGTGTGGATGATCTTAAAAACAGTTCTTTAAAAGTTGTTTTCTTAGAAGTTCACATGAAGTCAGACAGGGGACAGCAGAAAGGCAGCCACCTGCAATATGGCCTATGCTGCTGCCATGTCTGTGGTATGAACATAAAAAAAGAAACTTGAACATTCGATAAAACAGTTATGCTAGGAAATACAGCAGTGTTCTTCTCTAGGATATGCAGCAGCACACAGCTGGCTCCAGACTGCCTGGGCACATTTTTAGTCCTTGGATGAAGGTAAGCAAATCCTAAGGACCACAACTTCATGACTACATCTGAAGACAAGCATTCATAGCAGGAAAAACCCACACCCACTCAAAACCAAAACCAGCTTAAAAGTGTGCTCTCAGTACAACCCACATAGCGATGCCTGCCTCTGCAGTCCCAAACCATAGGTCTGAGTGAGTGACAATGCTCCACTCATCCCACTGGAAAGGAGGATTCTGTTCTGAGCAGCTGCAGCTAAGGCCTCTGTACAGGTACAACAGATCTTCTTGACAGGGAGCGCTATCACTGCACTGCTGGCTTGATGTTGGCCCACTCACTTTTGCACTGACAAAGGTGGGAAGAGAAACCTCAGATGGCACTGTTAGGCTTGGCCGTGCCTCCAGACTTTGGGATGGATTTGTAAAGTAGAGGGACACGCAAGGCTGTAAGCCTTCTTACTCTATAGATTATTATAAAGACATAGTACAACCCCTAAAATACACAGTGAAGATTTATCAAGGTAAGTACACCTTATCACTGTCTCAACAAGGCTTGACTCATCAGCTTTATTACCAGTGGGGAGGGCATTCATCTGGCTCAGTCAGCCTTCAGTGCACTGATAATAAGAAAACAAAGCTCCTCTGATTACAACTGATTCACATTCAGGCATCTGGCATTTATTTAGGAGAAACACAGACCACCCTGTACTGACATAATCAATCGTAAAGAGAGAAAGTTTGTAATGATATCCATACTGGATCTCTAACAATGCAGCTTTTTCATTAGGGAAACAGGGCTCTGTCACCTAAACCAACGTTAGACAGATGTACACTGTCATCTTTCACCTGTCAACACACATTTCATTTATTACTGATTACCTCCCTTATGCCTCTGCCCTGAAATCTGGAAGTACATGGTACTTATTATTTGTCAGTGGATAAAAACCTGGGGAGCAGACTGTATGCTGTACTTGCTTTATCACTGTGTGGTCTCCTATTTTTTCATCAGAAGCATTCATCCTATAGAAGGCAAACCACATGTGTCCACAAGAGGTCATTCCAAGTCTGGTAGTCAAAGGTCATGATAAAAGGCAAGCTCTTTCCTGTCTGAGGACACCACTGGGAAATGCATATTTGGTTTGGGATGTCAGGTCATTAATGGGACAAGATGTGGCTACAGGGCAGCTCTCTGCATGTGTCTACAGATTTGAGAATTAATTATTTTTTACATTCAAAAGACAATGTCTCCTGATAAGAGAGCTGAGCTCAATGAGCTGGATTCATCCTATTGGGCTGATAATCTAAGAAAGCAAACATAAAGAGTTATTTTAACAAATAAAACAAAGTATGCTGGCATACTTTGTCATTTGGTTTTCTTTGTTTGCACCATTTGGGTTATTTGCTGCAGAGATGAGCAGTTGAGCATTTTTGGTTCAACTGTGTAAAGACGGTTTCTGTGTTACAGTCCCAAGGTAGAAAAAGAAAAATATTTATTGAAGTAGTATCTTCAACCCAAAACTATACCATGGTTTGAGATACACTAGTAGAAAAAGAAATTAAGATTACTAAACATTGGGAGTAAAGTGAAAAACACTTCCCTTTTCTCAATTTGTTTCTTTGTGCACTTGCCAGCACATTCAAAAATTGGGTTCCCTGCCACCCTTCAATGTTTCCATCACTGGGTAACAGTGGAGACAAAATAAGAAACTTGATTCATAAAGGTGGCCAAATTGGTGAAAAACAGAAGTATCACCTTGTGGAGACCAGCCCAATTCCACTGACTTCAAAGGAAGTAGTGAAGCATGAAACTCGCTGTAGCTGTCCTGTTACGAAAGACATTACAAATTCTTACCCCACCTCCTTCTCACACTGCTTAGTACTCTTGCTTTTCAGAAGAAATAAAATGTCAATTCAGTGTATTGCTTCTCCACCGGAGGGTATAGCTCTTGCTTACATATGATGGAGCAGAAGCTTAAAGTACTCACTGTATATTAATTTCCATAAATACTGTCCAAAAATAGTAATAAAAACCCACATGCACGTGGTGTTACCTTCACGGTTTTTGAATTCATTGTGTCTGCTTGTTTCAGAAAAACAGAAACACAGGAATTCAAAATCCATGTAAGCAAAAAAATCAAATACAGTGTTCTAAGACCATGACCAGCATTTAGTCAGGAGTTTAGATTCAGCTGCCCCTTACAAATAACCTTGTTTAAATGAAGCAAAAGTATTTCCTACGGTGTTCTTTTTTTAGAGTCTCTTTTGGCTGAGAATTATTCTTTAAGCTTTTTGAAAAGAGGTGTTGAGACCTGACAATCTTTCCTTTCAAGAGCTCAGCACAGCATCACTCAACCGCATGACAAAGCGCCGCCTTTCCTATGTTACAAAGGTTTTCTTTATTCGTACATGTACCAATATGTATTTCTGTTTCACTCCATAGTCACAGACTTGTGACGCTCCATCTCTGTAGATGAGTCACCGACGTCATCGATGGAATGGTCTTTTAGTGTGAGTTCCGTGCAGGGTAAATTATATCACAATAAAGAAAGGGCAAAGGTGTGTCTGACACTGTGAAGAGGGGGAGACCTGAGGATTTTGCAAATGCTTTTTCCAAAATGTATTCCAAATACTTCTAAAAATCATTTACAGAAACAAAACCACAAAAAAAATACTAGAGGACTGCATGACAATCTGCAAAAAAAGCCACTGGCATTAGCTGAGCAGCATTTTGCTACCACAGACAAACAGGGCAGATCCTGCATTTCAGAAGTTCAGTTCCTCCTTAGAAAATTAAACACATTTAATTAATTGTTGTTTAATCTATACCAGGTATGGAACTACTTCACAGAAAGGATCCATGAACAGGTCACAGACCTTCTCCAGAAGTCCACCTGTTTTAGCAATGCATATGGACATCTTTACCATTCATTTTTTTAAAGCATTTAATTGTGCCAAACCACCATAACGAAAACGTAGTATCACTAATGTGTCTAACAATAAGTCGTAGGCAACTGACTACCTTCGGAATTTGCTGCTTTCTTCCCAGAAAATTATCTGCAAATTACCAAACTGAGCTCTCTACAGACACCCCCCGACAGAACGAGCACTAAATAACATCAAGGACTCCAACTGCTGCTGTGCTACGGCTGGTTGTGTCAAAACAGCATTCTGCAATTCCTGTACTCATGAAGTGAGTTTACGCAGCAGCAGCCTTGACTGCGCTGGGAGAAGGCAAAACATACTGAGTGCAGCAGAAAAGCACTGGATTTCAGTTTCTCATTGGTTACACTGTGGCTTCCGTAAGTAGTTAGGTAGGTAATCATACACCCTGCCCCCCAGCAACACAGCATTTCCGCTTGATTTACCTTTGCAGGGACTCACTCCAGATCACGTCCTTCCCATGTTTCATTACCTAGTGTGAGCTCTGTCTGCACAGTTCTGATTATTTTCTGACAAAAGGACAAACTGCCAATATGACTGTACTATTCTGCCTGCCTCACAATGTTTGAGTTCACTAAGCCTGACAGATGGTTAAACGTTATCACAGACAAAATATTTCAACAGATTGATAGCCACAACTGATACAGTTTCCTTAGGCTGTTCATTGTAGAGGTTTTCAGAGAGGAGTTGAAGCTCAAGGACTTGCAGACATGTCCAGACCAATCTCAGCATGTCCTGAGATGGGAGGACAGAGCTACACTCTTACTCTGGTTTTGGTTTAGGTCATGTTTATTTCTGAAGGCCACTGCAATCAAAATATACAGATTTTTCATCAAAGATTTACTTCCTAGGGGAACTCCATCCACCGCAAATAGCATACAAATCAAACGTAGAATCAAACCTCTGGTGCTCTGTATGTTTATGTGCATTAGAAAGTATGACAACTTGAGCCACCATGCATGTTTTACTTCCAAACTTGGCTTTGCTGTTTCATACTAAAAATCAACATCAATCCACAGACACCATAGCGTAAGTTTTCTTTCCCTGACTGTGGATACTTGTAATGTCAACGAAGGAAACTCCCTCTCTGCAGGTTTGATTTGAAACACTGGCTCATTCTAAAAAAAACAAACCAACTTCCTAATGAGCAGCTTGGTGAGATTTGCTGCCAAATATATTTGATTCATTTTTTCAGCAATGCTGAATCGCTTGTTTTTCTCTTGCTGCCCTCGGGAACAAACCAGATGCCCAGTGAGCTAACAGACCGCTGACAAGGGGAAAAGACCTACTGCCTCCGAATCTATCAACTGTATGTGCTAGGGTGTTTGTAAATACAGTTTCAACCACACATCACAGGAAAAATGATTTGTGTGTACACCCATCCTGAATAATTTGACACAATTCAATGTGCAGACCCTCTTCACGATCTTAAGTGTGCACAGGTTATGGTTTACACAATTTTTCTCCCCAGTCTCAATGAAATCCAGATAAATTCTCTGTAGTACTCAGCATACTCTTTATCAAGTGTCATATACAACTGGCAAAAACTGGATCTTCAAGGAAATGTTGATTTTCATCAAGTAGAAATAATGAAGAAACTGTAGTAATGACAAAGGCCAGGGTTTCACAGCTGTGTCACCTCACCCCAGTTCTGAGAGCTGTACCTAAGCAACAGCTTGTACCAGTGAACTACATGCCACATTTTTTACCACTGCAGGTGAGACTTTAAAATAGTATCAGGAAAGAACATAAAGTACTCATTTTCAAATCCTTGGATTCAACTTTTTTTTTTGTTGGAAGTACAAATTTTGCTTTCTCTAATTCTGAACTGACAGAGCTGAAAGCAAATTAATAATGTAACAGGAGGCATATGGATTAAATGACATCATTTTAGACTCTTCTCCAAATACCACGTTAGCTTACCTGGGGATTTTTAAATAAAGCATATTTTTCACTTTTTTCCAAAAACAGAATCTTATTCTCAGTGTCTCGAGTCCAGTTTGACAACACTTCAACAACGTTTTCATGGTCTTCAAAAAACCTTTCTGGAGAGACAGAAAAGTTAAGGTAAGATACTCAAAGGCTCTCCTCCCTCTCCTGAGGCTGCAGAAATTCCTGTGTAAGAATGTGTTCATTATCTGATGTTCACTCAGAATTGGAGAGCCAGGCACTCTTTTCCACTGCGAAGGGTGCAAAACCACACAAAAATAGTGTCATGTGGAAGGGCAAGTCGGGTACAGAAGATGCCTTATGTAGCTCTAGCATGATGCTGGATTCCTCCAGCATCTCTGTACTGTTGCCCACAGACTGCCAAGTCTGGAAACAGTGACCTACTAGGAGTAGATGGCTACACCCATGTCTCTCAATGGTTTTTGTTTTTTAAAGTTTGCAGTGGAATTGGGAGGGGGATATATATCCACTTTGGCTACTGTATTGAAGAAAAACAGTAAAAATTCATTTCATTGTCTTTTTATTTATTGGAACAAATGAGAAAATACTTTCTGTCAACAGGGAGAATTCTATGCACTGAAAAGAAAATGTTTTGTTTCAAGCAACTGTTTTGAAAAACAGAAATAGCAAAACAGAGGAAATAGGAAGACAGGCTGAGGACTGATGTGAAGATACAGTGTTTCACCCAGCATCTCCGTAGTTAAAAACCTCACCACAGATATGGGAGACCTAATGTCAGTTCTCTCCCTTCCTGAGCTGATCTGAACCCAGATCCTCCACCCAGGAAAGCCACAGGGTAAGCTGCGATTAAGTAACCCCGATCCCTCCTTCTGTGGTTTCACTTGTGTAAAGTAGCTGAACAGACACATAAACCCCCTTTGGAAGGAAAACGAATTGAACATAATTTGAAGGTAATTTTGGAAAGACCCAAACTGCATTGTTCTACAAATTCTGTATTGTGGCAGGGAATTCACCCAGCTCCCATTTTCAGTATGATTTTGGCAGTTCCCTGGGAACAGCTGTACTCCCACATTTCAGTGATGTGTGGTGATCACATCTTTCAATGGCCTGGGTTGATGTAGTCTAAGATGAGATAACGGAGCATGTGTTTTGCAGGCTTTATTTAACACTTCTTGTTACTTTTGACAAGAGTTCAGTATGTCACATCAAACCTAAATTTTGTGAATTAAATTCACAAAGTGAGACCAGCTTCAGGGACAGTTCACATGTACACAGTAACTTTTAACAGCACAAGCAACATAACACTTTCCATTTAGCAACTGATACTGTTGCAATGCACTGGAAATATAAAGCACATATAAAACCCAAGTGATGGTTTGAAGGGTGAAGAGTATCTTACAGTCCAAGACAGCCATAAAAATTCTCAGGTCATAACTCTAGTTATTAGCACTAATTTTGCCACCTATAACTTTGTTTCTTCATTTCCAGTACCAGGTTTTCCTGTATAAAAGGTCTTATCTTACCATCCTCTGGAGGGTCTTTTTTATAATTATTGTTAAAAAAGAGAGTCAAATTTGGATGCCTACTATAAGGCAATACTCTTTATTGCAAAATACATGCTGTGATGTACAGCCCAGTGTTATATCACCATCTCACTACCGAGTTTATTCGTGATAATTAACATGCCATTAATCTAAAAACTGTAGTTTATTTTATTTGCAATGACTGTCTTTCAAAGTAAAAGTATATATAAGATACTTTGTCAAGGATCTTCTGGTATAAAACTAGCTTGGACTTTCAGTTCAGCCTGAAATATGTGCTAGTTAGATTTGCTTCTTAAAAGTAAACTTAATCTTATTCTCTTGAATATGAAGATGGAAAGCAGGCAGACAGGGAAAGGGCAGGAAAGCCTGTCTTCTAAGCATGCTGACAATAACAGGGCTACCAAGAACTGCCAAAAAGTATACTGACAAGAACAGAGAATAGTTCACATTGTTTTGATTTTCAACAAAATCAACTGTGTGTTGGTGTGTCTGGAAGCAGAAGAAAGAATATGTACCATTCCATCCATATTGAAATTCCCTTCTGCAAGCAAAAAGGTCTCCATTCCCAGCTGATTTAGACCTGGTGGCAGACCACTGCATCAGGAGTTCATAGACTTTTCCTGAACCAGCTACTGATTTCTTTTCCTACTCTTCTTCTGTCCTGGCTTTTAAAATAGTTTTTGTTCGTTATGAGAGTAATTCCTTACCACACAAATCCCCTAACACCAGGGCAAAGCACCTAGCATTAGCTGGGACTAAAGTAACACAAGTAATTATTACTTTAAAAATAAAAAAAGTCTAACCATTAACCCCAATGTTTGTAGCATAAGATCTCCCTGATGCCTTCAGTTTTAATTGTGTGATGGGGAATTCAAAATGTCTGTCCAGATTATGAAGAAACACAAGTACATTATTTTTAATGACTATGGGGATTCAGGAAACAATCTGTTTTTCTATGTCGTCATACTAACACACTCAGAAATGTTTGTCCAAGTCACTCCAGACCAGAGGGAACAACTTTCCAAGACAAGAAAACTTTCCCATTTCTCTAGGTCAAATGCGACCCTGGAAGAAATTTCTGGCAATTTTCTTTTTGATGTGAATACCTCTGCAGCCTGGACAATAAAAAGATTCTAAAATAACTCACAATTAGAGAATACTCCATTCTTAAGCAGGCCTTGCAGCCTTACTCAAACAAAACTCATTAAGTTGCACCAAACGATGCATAAGTTTTGCACAGCTGTTTCCTAGGGACCTGGAGGCCAGGTTTGTTACTTCCTAAATCACAAGGTACCACCAGAAGAGCTGCAGCCCCATCAGAGCAATATCCTGTTCACAAATACACTTAAGAAAATGACCATCCCAAGTGAAAAGCATTAGAAACAACTGAAATGATTCTCAGACAGCCTTGTTTAATTACATTTGTTTGGCCAGACTGTAACAGCCTGCTGGCAGCACTTCAGCACTGCATCCTCTCTTCAAAGAGTACAGTTGAGTACTGGTGTGCTTGGGTCTGCCACTGTCTTGACAGACATAGTGAAATTCATATGGTCCCTTCATTTTGTGTAAAATGGAATAATGGAAATGGTGGTGAGCAAGGAGCCTTCAGCAGCTCACAGCATGGACGAACAGAAGGCTCATTTGTAGAGCAAGAACAGCCCAAGTACATTCCTGCAGCATCCCTCAGCTTAGAGACTGTAATGTTCCAACATCAGTAGTCAAATGGAGAAATGTTATTAATTATCTTTTCAAGATTACCAACAGCATAGTATGCACGATATGTCTTTGCTATATGCTCTGTCACTCGGCCACTTACCAATTTGCAGCTCTGGGTACATTTCATACAGACACCAGTCGACGTTGCAGTCGCAATGGGTTTTCTCAAAGAGATTGTCTAAAACATCCCGTGTCACCTGACGCTCATCCACCATTAGTGACTTTGTGCTGTTATCGTACATGTGCACCTTGACAACAAGCTGAGTACAGAGTCACAGAAGAGTCAGTTAATTTCAGAAGCAAGTAAAAGGCTAGTCAGAATCTGCTAACACAGATAAGAAAGATTAAAGCTGAAGGTTATTACTGATTCAAAGGTACCCTGTCCCACAGTGAGCTGAGGGGATAAAACAGCTTGGAATCTTTCACATTATATTGCCATAAAAATAAAGACCTTTTCTCAAAAAAGGAAATTGAACCTTGCCCTGTGCAAGACTTCAGGAAAGGTGCAATTGCTATGGAGGAAAAGCAGAAGTTAATCTCTTCTCTAAATCTACTAGATGTGCAATTAAGGAAAATTCTCGATAGGGAAACCAAGTACAAAAGGACAGGGTGTCCTTAGTGCAAGCTAGAAATGCAGAAAGTCTAGTTTTCAATAAGAAAAAGAATGAAAGTATTTTGCCATGCCAACAGCCTAACCTGAAATCAGATTGTACTAAGATAGGCAGTAGTCCAACATCCATCAATAAACAGATGAGTTACTTATGTTGACCAAATTAACCTAAGACACTCATTATTTCTTCATATTGTGAAGTATTTGTTAAACAAGAAACAGTGTGCACTCTTTTTCAGAGAGGAACAGGGCAAGAAAATGCCGAAGTGCATAAGACGTGATAAAGAACCACAAATACATAAGGAAAGTACTTCAAATGCTCAATTAGTACTGAAAACACAATAAAAATTATCTACAGGATCTGTACATGGAAACTGGAATTAAACTGGTGAGTTGGGAGGACTTCTCCATATAGTCTTGTTTAAAATGCTCCTTATTTTAAAATGTGTGCATAACAAGCTTTGGTACAGTAGAGGCAATAAGATCAGGTAGAAGCAAACAGTGATGACCCCCAAGACAAAATCTACACTATCTCTGAAAAGTAAAAGCAAGCGTAACAAAAAAAAGTGAACTTGCTTTCATTCCAACACTGTAAATATCTTCCTCTAAAATAAGCAACTGAGCTGTAGTGCGGATTACAGAGAAAAAGAAATGTTTTACATGCATAATCTACAAAGTCTGTGAAAAAAGGGTATTTTTGCCTGGTTATAGCCAACTGCTCAGAAACATGCATGCAGCTTCCATCTTCACAGACGGTTGAGATTGCAAAGCACCTCTGGAGGTCATCCAGTCCAAACCCCTGCACAAGCAGGGCCACCTACAGCCCCTTGTCCAGGACCCTGTCCAGATGGCTTCTGAGTACTTCCAAGCAGGGAGAATCTACAACCTCCCTAGGAAACTTGTGCCAGTGTTCGGTCACCCTCACAATGAAAAGGTGTTTCCTGATGTTCAGATAGAATCTCCTGTATTTCAGTCTGTGTCCACTGCCTCTTGTCCTGTCACTGGGCACCACTGAAAAAAGCCTGGCTCTGCCCTCTCTGCACCCTCCCTTCAGGCATTTTTATAGATTAACAAGATCCCCCCAGACCCATCTCTTCTCTAGGCTACACAGTCCCAGCTGCCTCTGCCTTTCCTCATAGGAGAGATGTTCCAGCTCCTTAATCGTTCTCATGGCCCTTCATTCATTGGGATGGAACTCTTGAGCTTGGAGGAGGTGATCCTTGAATATTAACCAGCTTTCTTAGATCCCTCTTTCCTCCAGGGCCTTATCCCATGGCAGTCTTCCAAACAGATCTTTGAAGAAACCAAAGTCTGCTCTCCTGAAGCCCAGGGCCCTGAGCTTGCTTTTCATCATCCTCCCTGGATTCTGCCCTCCACTTTCAGTAAAAGAGAAGCCACCAGTTTTCTTGACAATTATTGAGTCAATTTAGAATTCAAGAATGTCTTAGTAATTTCATTACAGCAACATCACCTATGTCACTAGGTGATATTAAGCCTTACTTCTACCCTCTGCTTCCAAATACTCAGGGTGGAAAACAAAGTGGGAAGGAAAAGGGGGGGAGGGGGAAGTCTTCAAGATAAATGTTTCCTCCCAAAGGAGAAGTGCTAAAACTGCAAGGAACAGAAGGTGACCAGTGAGCAGTCGTAAGTTTAGTTATAGAGCATTCCAAAGACAACATTGGTGAAATCCTCCCAACACATTTTTTCAAAGTGGCATTTGTACACGAACAGAGTGTTCTGTGGGAACCATCTCGAGTCCAGACACTCCCAAATTTATTGGAAGCTTCAATTCTTCTTGGAAGCCCTGCAGGATCTGATCTCCAGCACTTCCCATCTCTAATTTTAGCAAGACTGAAAGGTCATGACTTTTTTCTTCACGTCCATTTTCCAGAGTTACTGAATGTCTGCAGCTTCTGCTGAGTTTGTATGGAACACTAGCTTAGGATGAGTGGACAGTTACATGACACACTGCAGCCCTGTGCAGACATGGGCTGGAAGCTTCCTCATCTGTTGGTCTAAAATAATTTCTATTATCCTTGTACATTACTACACTGCTGTAAAAGGATTTAGCAAGAAGACCCTCATTAATTTAACTGCAATTAGCTAAATCCACATCCACCATAGAATAAGACTTCAGTACTTCTGGAATCAACACAGTGTAAGTAAGCAACACTTCTACATACATTCCACTCTCTGTAAAATGACCTATCAGAACAGTGGGCTTTGCCCAAATATTGGAAAATAAAGACGCACAACCTCCCAAGTCCTCTTGAAAAGTCACTCAGAGGCAGCATTCTCCCAGACTTCTATTCAAAAGGATGACAAGACAGCTCCACAGAATATGTTTAGACATCTCAAGTTACAGAGAAAATATGAAAACACCTCATGATTTTAGTAAGAGCATTATTATTGAGAAGAATTATAATATATTTAGCTGGTAGCATTTCACTATTTTAAAGCTCACCTTTCTAACCTTGGCTTCCTTCAGTTTCTCCAGTGCAAGTTTAATCTTGTCAGCTTTAGCCTGTGCCTCTCGTTCTTCCTGAAAAGACACAAGACATTTGGTGTACTTGTTAAGAAAAGCCAGCAATTTTTGTTTACTTGAAAAGGGTTGTTTCTCGTTATTTATATTCGTAACATGAGGCTTATCATGGGAAACTTCATAGTTACAGGGAATCCCCAGCTTTCTTTGAGCTAATATCCTCCAGCCAAAGCTGATTTACACGATCAGTGCTTGCTTCCCAGTCATACAGCGCTTACATGATCTGTTTCTCAAATGTTACACTAATGCCTGAAAATTGGCGTCTTCTATGTTTCCATATGGGTTACAGCTGATACAAAAAAGATGAAGGAAGATCAGGACTGAATGAAACAGCATTGTGGATGCAGTCACCTGGAAGAAAACTCACCTCCCAACAGGGCTAAGAGAACTACAGTTTTTAGGATCTTACTGAAAACCTGGATTACAATTGTACCACTTAAAATTTTACACTTTGTATGAAGTACATTAATCTATTTGAGTTATTCCACTTGCCACATATGAGCTCTTCTGCATGCACACTTACTGAGAGGAATACCTCCTTAAACTGGATGATATTATTCTAGCATTGTACCTATTCATATTCACACAGACACAGATAGAGCACTCAAGTTCATTCCAGGTTTTGCTGAATCCCACAGGAAGATTCCCAAAAATCTCACTATCACCTGGCTCTTCTTTCACAGAGCAGCTGTATCAGTATCACGCCTCTCTCTTCATATCAGTGAGGTCTGTGATCCAAGATGACTCTGGATCCCCAGCTGTTGAGTTTTAGGTACACATACCAGATGCCAGTGCCTCCTGTTGCTTCTGTGACTCATGTATAGATTGTGACTGTTTCTTTTTGCCGTCTGTCTTCCAGTAATCTCCCTCAGTCCCTTACCGAGTTGGGAAAGTACATTTTGGACAGCAAGTAACTGTGGTTCCTGGGGCTGCCTTAGAGCATTAGTACTACTGGAGGGTTTAGTTTCTTTCCAAGTTTAAATCCCTGCTCCCCCTATTGAAAACTGACTTGTCTTTGCTTTCTTGCCTCTTTGCTGATTTTTACTGTCCCTGCTGTGCTCTCTCACTTCCAGAGTTTCTTTTGTATTAAAGCGGTAGGATTTTGTGTTATGGTACTCACAGGCACATCCAACTTCCAGTCAATAACTGTGGAAGAAAGTTCCCGCCCTGCTTCCACACGAGCTTTTTCTCTGTTACCTTCAGCCTCCACTTTCTACCCTAAAGTCATTATTTTAGTGGTCTTTGGACTAAGAAAAACCCAGGATGGCTGTAACTCAGGGGAGATACACATGCAAGAAACTAGGCCTAAGCAAGTACTGCCACCATTTCCTTCTTACAGAGTTATCATAGAATCATAGCTAAAAAGGAGTAAAGAAGGCTTCCAAGCCTTGAGGCAGGTTCAACCATAACTAAAGTTATGAAATCCATTCCTCTGGCTGAACTGAACATCTTTTGTTTTATCAGTTTCCCCTGGATACCAGCATCCTTTAGGATGTCAAAAGTCCAAGGCGAGGTGTGCAACCTGAAAGTGATGGCTTCAAGCACGTCTGCTGTTGTCACATGCTCCACTATAAATACTAGACAGTCAGTTAAGAAAATGTCTTCTTTTTCCTCCAGAGTATGGAAATTTGCATTGCTACAGCTCAGAGATGCTTAACTTTGAAAATCCAAAAATAGCTTCTGTAGTTGAACAGAAGCTGTTGGACAAAAGTGACTTTCTCAGTAAGGCTGAGTGTTCTACAGAGGGAAGAGCACAGAGCCTCCCACAGTAGGGCCCTCCCCTTACCATCTCAGAACACCTCTCTGCAGGAAGCAGGAAAAGCGTCTTAACCAAAGTGGTTGATGTGGTACAGGTAGGCTTTCTGCTGAAAATCTTAGGCAGGTATAACTCAGGCTTCACCTGCATGTGACTTGTGTTCATCTGACCCTGTAAAAACCTGTGCAACAGAGCTCTCGACAGCCTTCATGTTTTCATAACCCTTGTCTGTCTGTCTTAATGTAGACAAATGATGCAAAGTAAATAAGCTATCAGATGCAAAATTTTAGTACTGTTAAAAAAAATGCTTTGACAGGCTATAAGATTTGTTTTTCCACTACAGTACCATCACCACATCTTCTGGATCTCTACTTAATGGTTTCAAGCTGCGCCAGGGGAGGTTTAGATTGGACGTAAGGAAGAAGTTCTTCACCGAAAGGATTATCACGCACTGGAACAGGCTGCCCAGGGAGGTGGTGGAGTCACCATCCCTGGATGTGTTTAAGAGACGGGTGGATGAGGTGCTGAGAGATATGGTTTAGTGGCGGACAGATACGGTTGGACTGGATAATCTCTAAGGTCTTTTCCAACCTAGTGATTCTATGATCTTCAAACAGAAGCACATAAAATGCCATATAAAAATGTAGAAGCCTTATTTAGCTTAGGACAGTTTTAAAAAGAAACGTTAGAGTTGATAGAAAATTATGAGATAGCTCTATGCTTCCCTGAAAGAAAGGCTGCATTTAATTTGGGCACACAAAGGTTAGAGCACAGAGTCTTAGGTGCATTGGGAGTAATTAACACTATTCTTACTTGATTACAGACAACCAGAAGTGTTAAACAAAACATCAGCCTTGGTTCACCCAAGAATCACTTATCAATAATCCTGGCCAAGAGGAACATGGATTTTGATGAAGCAAAATACATTCCATTTACAGTTGCGTTTCATTCTACTGAGCAGAATGTCATGGCAAAGCAAACACTAACCAAGATAGTGAATACTAATTAGAAATCAGTTGTTTCAATTTTAATTTGAAATGGTTATTATCTCCATCATTCACATTGCAACTTGACTAATAGCCCTGTAGACAATTGTGTGGACAGTAAGGCACACAAGGGGTGTGCCATCAGTATCTGAGTACAACGTGAGTATCAGAAAACGAGGCAGGGGCTGCAGGAAAAACCAGGATCACTGCCTTACTGAAGAAATCAACTACTGCAGACAGATTCCTTAGAAATGCCTCTACTTCCTGTTCCCATCCTTCCCTGCCCTCTCACTGTAACTGGAAAGAGACCAGAAAACACTGGCAGAGATTTAACTCAGCATGCAGTCTCAGAGGAACACTTTGAGGGAGACAGAAGTGACTTCCAGCTACATTTTTGTATACAGAATTCCAGTTGTGTTTAGCAAGCATATACTCTCTTCACTCTGAAATCTTGCTTGACTCTCAGGTATGCGGGATGCAAGCTAATAGAGAATGAGCTCAGTACAAGACTCAAGGGAAAGAACTGTGCAGCAGCACCATTGATTTCAGTGATTCAGATTCAGTGATCATAGAATCACAAAAGCACTGGTTGGAAGAGAGGTCTGTAGTCTGACTCCTTGCCCAAAGCAGGACCACCACCAACGCTAGATCAGGCCAGCCATGATTTTACCTGGCAAAGTTTGGAAAACCTCCAAAGAAAGAGAATTCGTGATCTCTCTGGGTCACCTGTTTCAGTGCTACACCACCACCTGAAATGGAAAAGGTTTTCCCTATGTCCAGTC
Organism: Eurypyga helias; assembly: GCF_000690775.1. Lineage (NCBI taxonomy): Eukaryota > Metazoa > Chordata > Aves > Eurypygiformes > Eurypygidae > Eurypyga > Eurypyga helias. Next base: position 69,586 of record NW_010235473.1, read on the forward strand.
TGAAACTGCAAAACTACAACATATAGCTGTTGCCCCTTGTTATATGACCTAACGCTACCATAAAAGAATTTTGCTCCACAAGTTTTGTAGCTACCGTTCTGGTATTTTTAAGCTGTTATTAGATCGCTCCCCAGCCTCCTCTGTCAGACTTAACAAGCCCAGCTCCCTCAGCCTGTCCTCACTGGCCCCCCGATTGCTCCATGGCCCCTGCCACCCCAGTAGCTCTCTGCGCATACAGAACGGGGTGCAGTATTCCGGGTATGGCCTCACCAGTGCCAAGAGAAAGCAACAATGGCTCCCTCAGTCTGCTGGCCATGCTTGTCCCAACACAGGCCAGTTGCCCATACTGAGGTGACCTTGCACTCATGGTTCTTACTCATCTCCTTTTCAGCAGGGCTGCTGCTCAGCCTGTCATCTCCCAGACTGTACAAAGGCATGGGGTTATTGCACCCCAGGTTGCAAGACCTTATACCTTGCTGGGTTTCTGACGGTGTTGCTGGCCCAGCCCTCACATTTGTCAAAGACCCCCTGCACTGAAGTTCTGCCATTCATCTTGTCAGTCAATGCCCTTAATCAGAAGCATCTTCAGCACATCTGACATCTTTTTATGTCCTCACTCAGGTCACAGATGAAAATGATAAGGCATATAACACAAGCAAGTGTTGATCCCACTTGTTACAAGCCAGTAAACCATTCATTACTACCCCTTGAGTCTGGCAGTATGAACAGTCTCAGACCACCTCACCAGCTACCCTTCCAGACCACACTTCCTCAGCTTCCACACCTCAGCTTCCACACCAGACTGTTTAAAAGCTTGGAACTTCCTTAAAGGTCATGAGTCTAAATCAAGATGGGGACATGTTTGTAGGTCAATGGATAGAACTTATCTTGATAACATCTTTTCTAAATCAATTATACTAGCTGAATAAGAGACTTCAGCTTCTGAAGCTGTCTAGCCGCTGGTTTTGGAAATGGTGATATTCGTTTAAGATAGGAAGTTAACTAATGAGATACAGAAAAGTGGCAAACTTCCTCCCACATGTTTAAGACTTTCACTCTTCAAACAGCACTGCAACGTCCTGTGCACCAAAAGAAGCTTTATCCAGTGAATCAATTTCTGTATAATCAGAAAGGTCCTCTTCCTACTAAATTTTCTGTTACTTTTACTAAATAAGTTGGCTGTATGATGCTAAACACAGAGGCAGCAGTGATGTTGAGGTGATTCACACTTGGTTTTTGTGTGGACTTATAAACTGCAATGAACTGCCCGTGGTTTTAAGCAAAACTGACCGGTACAGTTCCACACAGCCTGAGAGCGCACTTTTCATGTTACCTAAAATCTTTCCATTCCCTAAATGTAAACATCTTCTCTCCATCATAGTGGCTATGAATACTGAAAGAGATATTTGTAAATCTTCCATGATTTCAGATTCATGTTTTTTGGTCTGCACTACTCTTCTAATGCATGTACTCTCCGCACAGGGCAGAATCCTTACATTATCTCCCTCTCTCTCATGTCAAAGAAATCAACTTTGAATGCTTCTACTAGAAATACCATGTTTGATTTCAGTTGTTAAAACAGATATGCAAGAAACACAAACGTGGAGGAGGTTGTGATAAGTCTGAAATTTTAGTGTACAGGTAAGCCAGTTGTTCATAAATAGTACCTACTGATAACTTGGTACCTCCTAAGTAAAGAGCATTTGTCCCATACTGCAGATGGTCTTAGAATCACAGAACGGTTTGTGTGAACCATCCAGTTTCAACCCCCCTGCCATGGGCAGGGACACCCTCCACTAGACCAGGTTGCTCAAAGCCTCATCCAGCCTGGTCTTGAACACTTCCAGGGATGGGGCATCCACAGCTTCTCTGGGCAACCTGTTCCAGTGCCTCACCACCCTCTCTCTGAAGAACAACTTCCTGATGTCTAATCTAAGTCTCACCACATTCAATTTAAACCTGTTACCCCCTGTCCTGTCACTACAGACCCTTGTAAAAAGTCCCCCCCAGCACCCTTGTAGGCCCCTTCAGGTACTGGAAGGCTGCAATAAGGT
>NW_010235473.1:71651-94376 GCF_000690775.1 Eurypyga helias
TCCAGGCTGAACAAGCCCAACTCTCCCAGCCTGTCTTCACAGGAGAGGTGCTCCAGCCCTCGGATCATCCTCATGGCCTCCTCTGGGCTCGCTCCAACCAGTCGATATCCTTCTTATGTTGGTAGCCCCACAGCTGGACACAGTACTCCAGGTGGGGTCTCATAAGAGCAGGGTAGAGGGGGAGAATCCCCTCCCTCCACCCGCTGACCACACTTCTCCTGATGCAGCCCAGGATATGGTTGGCTTTCTGGGCTGCCAGCGCACACTGCTGGTTCATGTGCAGCTTTTCACCCACCAGTACCCCCAAGTCCTTCTCCTCAGGGCTGCTCTCAGTCCATTCTGCACCCAGCCTGTACTTGTGTTTGGGATTGCCCTGACCCAGGTGCACTTGGCCTTGTTGAACTCCATGAGGTTGGCAGTGGCCCACCTCTCCAGCCCATCAAGGTCCCTCTGGATGGCATCCCTTCCCTCCTGTGTGTTAACTGCACCACACACAGCTTGGTGTCATCAGCAAACTTGCTGATGGTGCTCTCAATCCCACCATCAATGTTGCTGACAAAGATGTTAAATAGCACTGGTCCCAATATTGATCCCTGAGGAACTCCGCTCGTCACTGGTCTCCACTCAGACATTGAGCCATTGACTGTTTGAGCAAAACCACCAAGCCAGTTCCTTATCCACTGAGTGGAAAAAGCTGTCTGCCTTGGCCCCATGTGAGGATCCAACTCACAACCTTCAGATTATGATATTGATGTGCTACCTACTGTGCTAATGAGGGTCTTCATTACTTCCCTTATAAGGCAGGGCCAGAAAGAGGAGTGTGGTTCTGTGTTGGGATTAGGAGAAGTACTTCCTGTGCTCAGCCTTGCACCCAGACAACGTTGAGTTTTACACAATGGAACAGCTTTTCCTATGGCAAGAAGTCAGTCAGGCCAGGGAAACACCCACAGAACCGACTCAACCAGTAGCACAGACTACGATGAACACACAGTGACATCTTCACGAGGTGGTGGGACCTTTGGCCATGCTTTGCACTGATGCCAAAGCCAAGTTCTCTGTGGGAAGGTACTAGTTGATCAGAGCATATTAAAACAACTCAGTGACAAGTTTTCTGTTACAGTAAACCATTCGCAATGATTTATACCTGTCTTGAACTATTAAAATGATGATTAGAAGTTGCTGAGCCAACAATAACAGAAAACTCTCACACCACAGTTCATGGATGTTTCATTGTTGCAGAACGTTCCCAAGATGTTTCTACCTGGGATATCCACTGTTGTTCCAATGCCAAATGCCACGCCTGAAATTACAAGAACCACTGAACTCTTACAACAGGGTTCCACCCAAGCTTACCTGGGTGAGTGGCTCAGGAGGAGGAGGAGGTGGTGGTGGTGGAAGGCCTAAATCAGGGTCTGGAGGTGGAGGAGGCAAGTCTTCCCCAAACCGTCCAGTAATGGTAACATAGGGACTTGATTTACAATAAATGTCCCTATCCAAGCCTGTTGGAGGCTTAGTGACCGTACTCTGCTGGTTGTCCAAAGTAGTCTTCTGGGCTTGTAAAGTTTTCTGCTCAACATCATTTATGTCTGCTACAAGATCAGCCATTAAAGCATCCAGGTCTTTGTCCTCTAGGGCACTCAGGGATTCTGTAAAGAAAACCACAAAACGTGTCAGAGTGAGTGCAATGCAAGACACTGTTTCAAGTTCAGTGGAGATTAAATTGCAGAAGGCACAGTTCTCTAAGATATAAGGGTTATGGGAAAGGAAACAACTTTTTAAATGGCTTCAAGGAAACAAACATGCTTTAGGAACAGCCATTAATCTGGTCATACTGACGTTCAGAGTACAAGGAACTCTATGAATACAAATTAAACAGGACAGGAAGCTTCACTTTCAGTGACAGTCTCAGGCTGTCACGATGTTGCAAAATCTGGCACTGATCCAGCAAGTTTTCTTGGCATAGGCTTAGTGATAAGGATGCAAGAAATTCAGTTAGCTTCCACTAGGCTATTTATGTAATTACAGACACAAACTCTCAGCAAGAAACTGTGTAGCTGAGGCCTAGATCAAGAGTATCTTCATATATTAGTACTATTCTACAACCCTAAAATTAACATGAAGCAGAATCAGAGAGTTCAAAGACACACAGAATTGTACGGTATCATTTGTAGCACATCAGTAATGGTGTGAACATCTGTGATGTGTCTCGTATTCTGCGGGCTTTTGAGGATTCTTTAAGCAAAAAACCAAACAAGACAGTCTTTTTCAAAAGCATTTTATTACCCAGATTAGAAATACTGTAACTTTGTCTTTCTGTCTCGTACTCTGTCACAGAATAAGATAAAATCCTATACTAGAACTTCATATGCAGAACTAGCCATGGAAGAAGAGATCCTATGGAATACTATCCTGTAGGAAGATTTAGCTTTCTAGAAGAGAAGGGTTGCTTAAGAACCAACAGGTTCAGTGGTTTAAATCTCTTTGAAGAGTCTAGTTAAAAAAAAAAAAAAAAAAATTGGGAAAGCTTTAAGTGGGATTTTGGAAAGGTTTGAACTAGATGGTCAAAAACGCTAATATAGTTTAGAACAGATCAAAAGACAGGTCTGTTTTTTGACAACACAGAATAGATCATTCATCAGACTAACTGACCATGTCACTAGACCCCTCAGTTTACTCTGCTTCAGCTGATATGCTAATAAAATATTTTCATAAGCTTTTCTTTTCAGTGGGAAAGTTGGCTTATGATGCCCTCTATTTACATACCTCTTCCCACTTTGCTGGTAGAGGCTTAGGTAGTTTAATAGTGAACTGATTCTGGGACAAAAAACACAGGTTAAAACCAACTCAGGCACATGCAAACAACCAGCTCCCAGTAAAAAAAAAAAAAAAAAAAAGCCAAACCCAAAGAAAACCAAAGGAGGCTTCTTTTTTTACCCTTGGATAAACTAGTTCATTTGGTTTGTCACACAGCCACGAGCAGCAGATGTACATGGAAAAGGGACAGTGCAAACCAGAGTGAGAATAAGCAATGTAAAGTGGAAGCAGTTGAAACTGCTGCTTCCACTGGACAAAAATGCTTATGCAGTTCTGACCTCACACTGAGGAACTCCGCCTTTTGCCAAGTTAAATCTTTAAGTAAAAAAGGTTGCACTTCAGCAAGTAACTTGGTGGGCTTCTCACTTTTGTTTTCCTCTACACTCAGACATTTAAAAAAGGCTGGCTCCTATATAAAACTGAGTAATGTCCCTTTAAACAAAAAAATTTGCCTCTTTGAAGTTTCCTAAATTGAGACACACAAGTATACCTCCCCCTCCAGCAAAGCAGGGTTTTTGTTTAGTTTGTTGGTTGGTTGGTTTTGGTTTGTTTTTCGTTTGGGGTTTTTTTGTTTGTTTGTTTGTTTAAATCAAGGGGGGGTTTGAAGTTTTTCTTCTCATTAATTGCTGTGAGGCATTTTAAATAAGCATAACGAGCATAAGAGAGTCCATTCAGCTACTTACCATTTAAATCTTTAAAACCAACTGTGAAGCTAAATTCACTGTTGGACACTTTGGGGGATGGAGGTTGTACAGTCTCCACTCCTAAACTCTGTTAAGGTAGAAAAAAAACCACAGGTGTTTGATGACATAATTACTATTACAGACATTAACATTTGTAAACCAATGACCCGAATTTGTCTAATGAAATAAATTTTTCTTCAAGGAACAGAATGATACACACTAGTTTCTGGGATTATGCCTAGCCTGGTACACTACACAGGACCAGGACAAGGGGTTCAGGCACTGTCGCACAATCATGCCAAGTGTTTAATGGTTTGTGTGCTTCCCAATACAACGCCGACCCACGCCAACTACAACTCTTGTCAGGCAACACCAGGGCTGGGTGTGGGCAACAGCGTGGCTGAGGGCTGTTTCTAATAGAGACAGTAGATAAAGCCAGATTGATTTTTAGGTTTTGGTGTTTTTTTCTTTTTGAAGGGGGATGGAGAGAAGGTCTTGGAAGAGTTTAGATGTGTACACATTTGAGCTTCCCAGTGCCATTTGCTCCAGAGCACTGTATTTGCTAATACAAATACAACCTGCTGTTGTTTTCTCATGCTGTTTGCAAAAAAAACCCACATACAACAAACAACAAAACATGCTGTTGTATGCAACGGAAACTGCATATCCACATAGTTAAACAGAGAATCCCTAGTTCATGCCTTGTTGTTTGGGAAGTAGGCAGGGAACCAGTGCTTCACAAGTTAGAAAAAGTGCATAGAGTGGAGGAGATGGAAAAAGATAGATTCTCCCTTCCACAGTGAAGAAGGTGATAGCTCTAATAAGCAAACACTGCAAACAAGACTGGAAGGAATCCCAAGGGTCTGTCTAGATCAAGCATCTGTCCTAAGGCAGGCCAGTTATACCTGGGTCATCTGTATATTCCTAACCTGACTTAAAAAGCTTCCTATTAGATAAATTTCATATCACCTCCGGCAATATCTGTTCCACTGCTTCGCTACTGAGGTCATTAATCCTGCCATCAAGCCTTTCTTGTGATGCTCAACCTAAATTTCCTTTACTGTAGCTGAAGACCATTCCTTGTCCTACTCTCTGTGGACTTGAGGAACGACATACTTCTTTCTGCTAAGATGCTGCCTTTGATGTTTAAGATATTTATCAGTCTCCTCTTCTCTACACTAAACCACTCTCCTGCAATCTTTTCTTACAGGTCATGTTTCTTTTCCTTCTCATGATTGCGATTGCTTTCCTCTGGATTTTCCCCAGCTGACCCTCCTCACGATGCAGTGCTAACACTGGACACAGTCTCCCTGTTGAGGTCTTACCAATGCTGTGCAGAATGGAAGGGTTACTTCATATATCCTACAAGCTATACCCTTGTTTATACATCTCTGAGATGTTTGTCTACTGGTTCTCATGCTCAATTTGTACCAGAGGCATTTACATTTCTTAAAGTTACCTGAAACCAAAAGGCATTTTCTATGAAAATTAATGTTAATGTTTTTCTTGGCAGCTCTTTTCACCTATTTCCCACCCAGAACATGTTGGTTTCTTCTGAAATTATACAGAGCTAGAAACCAAAGCAGTGATAAATTTAAACACTGTTTCTGTGTTAATACTCACTCTTACAAATATAGACATGGTATAAATAGGGGAAGAGGGGGAAATGAAGCCCATGAGATAATTTTACAGTGTCTGAAGAAAAAAAATTAAAAAAAAAGAGAGAAAAAGGGAGGGCACAAAATGTATTGATGAAACAGATTGAAAGAGTATGAAGGAAACACTTTCATTACTAATCTAGCAAGAGGTTGTAACATCTCATAATGGCTATAGAAGTGCAGGAAAAAAAAAGAAAGTACATGCAAAGGGAAATTAAAGAGAAAACAATCTAAATGCTAAAAAAACCGTTTAAAACTAAGTATGTAAAAATAGCAGAAAAGCCCAATTCTGAATTTGCATTTATTTTTCAGCCTTGTTAGGCAATGTGAAGGCATCTCTGTGTGCTTCTATCATGTACACTTACTTTAGCAACAGACAAAGAGATTGGTGAAAAAGAGTGAACAACTACCTACAGTCTCATTTTGGAAATTAAGAGTCTAAAGCAATTAACAGATCCAAGTCCTGTAGGTTTTGTAGGAAGTATTCCATGACTGTAGGTTTAGAAATAGGTTCATGCTGTTTTATAGTTTCCTCTCAAGAGTGTATTCCGTACTGGCAATAATGTCTCTATCAATTCTTGAATGCCACCCTAGCTGTAGCTTAGTATTTTGCCCTATCTGAAGATTACTCTTATGCATATATTCAAAAAGTTGTTTTCATTTCCAAAGTTTATGTTTGACACTCAGGCCCATTTCACCATGTATGCGAAGCATTCATACCTGAAAATTCTGACTCAAACACTTCCTGTTTTGAGAGAATCTTTCCATTTCTTGGGACCAACTCCAGATGTATTTAAATTGCTTATTGGTTTTTTTTGGAGAAAATGTCTTTCATAAGCAGTTAGCTCTCTAAGAATCTAGCCTGCACTGATACTACCTCATTCTTCAGGCCACTTTTTTTTAAATGTTAAGCAGAGAAATTTAGATGAAGGTTTTTCAAAACAATGTATTCAGTGTAGAGGTACATAAAAAAATAGAGAAAGTTGCCTCTTTAACACATAATAGCTATTTTTCTAATCTTGACGAAAAAAAGAATTATTTACCTGGGTCAGCATGTCCATCTCCCCAAGTAAATTGCTGAACATTTCATCTATATCATCACATGTTTGCTCCATCTGAAAGAAAAAATCCAGACAAGGAATCATCATGAGTTCATTTCAAAGCCAGCAATGTTCAAAAACAGGGGATGTGCAACGTTATTTTATACTGCATTCCCAATTAACTTTAAAACAACTGTTCACAACTTCCAAAAACCTCCATCCATAGTTTAGGAACACCTACTAACAGCTCAGAATCTCAACCCTGTGTATGTTTAAACACACACTTGGACTCTATACTCACTAGGAGTTCCAACAACTTCCTTGCATTATTTACATTTCATAGGAAGTCACTGGCTAATAAACCATGGTTGCATCTTAAACATCAAAGAAATGTAGCTAGTGAGAGATGGAAAGGGAAATGAAGTTTGAGGTTCATAAATTCCTAAATGTTGCATCTTGGAAGCCTTCTTTCTCTGGCTTAGACAACTAACACAAGAGTTTACTAGGTATTATCTAGTGCAGGACCTGACTATGGTTAGGTACATGACCAACTTTTTGTCTCAGTATTTCTCCCTGTTTTCTTTCATATACCAGTGCAAAGAGACAACTTCAGTCTTACCTGACCTCAAGACATCTGAGGGAGAAGACTGAGACAAGGAAAATGGGTACATGCTGCATGACAGTAAATGGTGGCCTTTGCTGCAAGAGGGGGACGTGAGGACAGCACCAGACACTGGTGGTGCTGCGATAACTAGAGATACAACTTCTGTAATAATCCTCTTCCTCAAATTTGTTCCTTTGCAGGGAGAGAAGTAGTATAAAAGGGTGCCTGACATGGAACACTGCCAGAGACAAGAACTATAAACATCCTTTTCTTAAGAGGCTCAAGCCTGCAACAGATTGAGAAGCCTGGTACTGAGCACATAAAACTAGCATCAAACTTGAAACATGTAAGTAGTCCTATTGGTTCACTGGGTTTGTGCGCACTTGTGCTGAGTTTATGTGGCAAGGTTCTGGTAATGGGGGGGAGCTGCAGGAGTGGCTTCTGAGAGAGGACACCAGGAGCTGCCCCTATGTCAGAGAGAGACAGTAGTTCCGGCTGGCTCCATGATGGACTTGGTGCTGAGTCCATCAGCAACACCGGTGGGAGATCTCTGACATCATATTTAAGAAAGAGTAAAAAATGCTGTGCAGCAGCTGTAAGAGAGCAGTAAGGAAATGTGAGAAAAAATAGCCCTGCAGACACCAAGATCAGTGGAGAAGGAGGGTGAGGAGGTGCCTCAGCGCCAGAGCAGAGATTCCCCTGCAGCCCATGGCAAAGACCATGGTGAGGCAGGTTGTTCCCCTGCTGCCGATGGAGGACAATGCCAGAGCAGATATCCACACTGCTGTCCATGGGGGACCCCACACCTGAGCAGGTGGGCATTCCCTGATGGAAGCTACAGCCCATGGTGTGCCCATGCAGGAGAAGGCTCCTGGCAGGAACTGAAGGCCATGGAGAGGAGCCCACATAGAGCAGGTTTTCTGCAGGACCTGTGACCCCATAGGGGACCCACACTGGAGCAGTTCTTGAAGAACTGCAGCCCATGGGAAGGTCCAACATTGGAGAATTTTGTAAAGGACTCTCCCACAGGAAAGCCCCCACACTGGAGCCAGTAAACAGCACATGGAAGAAAGAGGGGCAGAGACAAAGCATTACGAACTGGCCACAATCCCCATTCCCTGTCCCTCTGTGCTGCTTGAGGGGGAAGAGGTAGAAGACTTGGGAGTGAAGCTGAGCCTGGGAAGAAGAGAGGAGCAGGGTGAAGATGTTCTTATTTTTGTTCTTATTTATTATCCTACTGTCTTATTCAGTGGCAATAAATCAATTTAATTTGACTATGTCAAGTCTGTTTTGCCTGTCTTTATCTTGACCCATGAGATTTTTCTATCATATTTTCTCCCCCTGTTCTGCTGACAAGGGGAGTGATAGAGCTGCTTGGAGGACACCTGGTGGGTGACCAGCCAAGGTCAAGCCACCCCAGCAACTTAAAGCACGAGGACCAACCTGATGCAAGAAAGCCATCAACTGAAGTCAGGGACAGCTCTAATAACCATGAAGACTGGCAAGGAAAGAAGACCAGTAAATATCCTGTTCACCAGTCTTAATAATGCCTTTCCTTTAGTAGAGCATCTTGACTCATGTAACTATTCCATAGCTAAACGATAAAGGTGACTGAACCACTAATGTCAGTATCTGTTGTTTGAGAATTATGTGGTAGCATGTCATTAATATGATAGTACTGGAGCAATCTGAGCTGGTCTGCCTCCTTTGGACTCGGTCTTTCTGGCATCTACATAAGCAAGACTGGACTAATTTCCAGTTGTCTCTTACTACCTGTGTTATCCCTGACACCAGAACTTACTAGGAGTCATCAGCTTGCAGTCAGGCTCGGGGCATATTCTACCTGTTTTAGGCATTTTTGGTAGCTGGTATAACTAAACAAGGCACAGGCAACCGAGAACTGAACTTTGAACTTCCACAGTTCTCTCAGTTCCTAGAAATCAAAGGCTTAAAGATTGTGAACTGGATGCTGTTAAAGACATTTTGATAGGATGTGGTTGGCAGGGCTGAAGGTAACCCTAGCCCAGTGTGGAGACTGCATGGCCATGCCCATGTAACAGGGAACACACATCACACGACTGAGCAAATGGCGAGCTGAAGTCATCCGCATCATTTCCAGCTGACAAACCCACAATGGATGGCTCATTCTGCCTATATGTATCATAGTTATCATACAGAGCCTTCTACATAAAACCCCGTTTCTGTAGATTCAGCAGTATACTGGTTGGGCAAATGACTACTGAATAATACTTCATTAATTGAATCAACAGCTGTGTGACTTCCTACACACCTGGAACCTGAAGAATCAATTTTCATAAAAAGGATAGATAAAATGTCACTTATTTGATCAGGAAGAGTGAAGTCAGATTTGTTATGTGACAAAAAATGTAGCTACAGTTCATAGTGACAAGTGTCTCATCAGTGCTTAAATAATACTGAATAATTTCATGTTTTCTTTTTTTTTTTTTACTTGAAAGAACAAAGTATCTGCTGGGGGAATCTTATCAGCTCTAGCCATTTGTATGTTTTTGTGGGGTTTTTTTTAAGCACTGGCTAGACCTACTTTCAGGAACAAGTCTTCATACTGGTTCCTTTGACAAACTGAAATCCTGCTTTGCCATATTTTTTCCAGAATAGATATAAAAAAATGGCAAAAAATTTACTCTTGGGTTACAAACAGGAGTCCTGATCAAGAAGAGTAAGAACTGTCTAAAAAGGAAAAAAAAAAACCCAACAACACAAAACCACCAAAAAAACAAACCTAAGAACCCTCTTCAGTAGTTTAAAAAAAAAAGCAAGAGAATTGAATATTGGGTTGTATACCACTGTCAAATTACAGGATTTTTACAGCTTCTAGTAAATGTAAACCTCCTTTCTTTGCAATTATTTGATTTTCTGAATCTTTAGACACATTCAATTCATAAGGAAAAGAATGTAAACCTATAAAAAAAGCAAGGTGCAAAGAATTTTGTAAGAACTTCCACTGTAGACTGGAGCTGAGTTGGTCACTGAAGGCTTTCTTATCCTTTCAAATAAATGGCATTTAATACCAGGGATTTTTTTGACCTTAAGCACATGGGGGAATGGAGAAGGCCTGAACATATATTTTGAGAAGGAAATACATCAATGTCCCTTTCAAGCGTCACTTTCAAATGACCAGACATCCGTCATGATCACCAGCCTGATAAAGCCAAGCTGACACCAAGCCATTGCCCCTACTAGTATGTTTTTTTTCCTCTTGAATTTGTATTGATTTGGTTTAGGAAGACAAAATTATTATCAAAATCACCAAATACCCTGAAAATATTTTTATGTTAAAACACTGAATGGTCTCTTAAACGGATAGGAGAACTCTCAGAATTCCTCAGGGATTTTGCCAAGAGCTAGGAAAGCTAAAGACAGTACAAAGAGTCCTCAAAATGCGGAACTGTGAAAGTGTCCACCCACTCTCCTCTTTGACTCCCCTCCACAATCATTTCCCTATCTTTGATTTCATTGCCACAGTAGGAACAGACAAAACAATATGCAGATTTGGGAACTATCTCACTCAAGGAAGATGCAGCTGCATTTTGGATAAGCAAATACTTTTGACTTTTATAAATATCCTTGAACTTATTCAAGCCAGAAACTCAAAGTGAAACCTGCAGGTGTATAAGCTATTATTAACAATAAAGGGAAAAGATTTACCAAAGTTCCCAGAAGAATACTGAGTTTCATACTCAGCCCCCTTCTATATCCACTAAACAGTAACTTTTCTGTCAGGTTTTTCTGTATACAGTACTAATACTAGTAACTCTCAAAATCACTATCAATTACAATAAACCAAAGAAAAAAAAAGACAGTACTTTTACAATATATTTCCCATGTTATGCAAAAGATTTTAAGCAGAGAAAAAAAATCAGAATTAAAATAAAAAGAGGAAATTGTGGTTGTCAAGAATAAACATGCTAAGGAGGGTCTTGTGGGAAGGCATGCATGTGAAATCTAAACTATTTTTAAAGTGATTGATTTTCAAGTTGGTGCCTTCTTGACCACTTTCTGAAGTAACACCAAGCATACAGGCAAAGGTATTCCTTGTCTTTTATTTCCCCCAAATTTCACATTCTTAAATCTTCATTCAGCTTTCATGATTATTTTTTTTTTTTTAAAAAACCACACCCACATTTCTCACACTGCATATCTGAAAGGTTGGGGCATTTTCTCTTCAGCTTGCTATTCTAACCACCAAGTCTCACTATTTGGTTTACACGTATTAGAATCTCACAGGTTTATATAATACATAAATATCATCTCATTGTATTTTGACTCATCAGTACATTTATTCACCCCACCATTTACCAGAAGTACCCCAGACCTGCTAAATCTGTTAATTTTTTACCTTCCCAATTTCAGATTTAACAGCCTCTGTGCTGATAAAAATAATTTATATCTGAATTAAGAGATGTGAATAACAAAACTCTTGTATTTTGTTGCATTCTTTGTACTTCCAGCACCTATGTATTTCAGCTCACCCAAATGAAGAAACATTCTTTCTGCATATTTGTTCCTAGGTCTCCTTACATGTTAGTGTGTGCCTTTTCCTCATGCTTTGTTACCACTTCCAAAGACCTACGTGCATCCTTTCAGGTGCTCCTGTGAGGGGGCTGCCAACCATTTCCTTTTCACAAGAACCTGCTGTGCTGCCCTGGATGATGATACAAAACTCCTATGCACTGTATTCCTAAACCTGACAACAGACCCACAAAAATTTCTTCTCTCTCCTAAATATCTGCTCCAAACATATCTGTATTTTGAAACTGAGATGTAGAGTTCTGTATTTTTTGAGCTATGGGCTAGGAAGCTGGAATCAGTTATCTCATTACTAACACCAGAGAAATTTGGCAGATGCACAGAAAGCAAGCTAGCCCACAGAGATGGATGGGAAAACCCCCCTCGTCCAACTTCTTGTGCTTGCATGAACAATGTACTTTTCTGACAGTGAACAACACTGTTTTCCCATGGAGCTGGCCCACTCTTCAGTGGCACCAAATTAAAACACTGACAGAAATTTCTTGCTGAGATGCAAGAATAGAGAAGTGGTCCCTGCACAATCTCACCTGGGTTAAGCAGAACCTCACCTATGTTATTTAGTGTCGTGCATTGACAAGGTGGAGCCATTCCTGGTCTATAATATGATCTCTGTAATTAAAATCAGGATGTGATTTCTGTAAGGTTGCATACATTTTGATTTGTTAAGAAACTAGAGAAAAAAAGGGGGGGGCAGTTTTATTAAAGAATGAAGAAAGTTTTGTGATTTGCACACTTTTATAAGACAACAGCACTATGCTGGTGAACAATACATATGAAATGGAACGTTTCATAGGATCATTATCACTTGACAGAAAACTAACAGAACAAGTAGTAAAACAATGAGACAAAATTCACCTTTAAAGAACTATTAAAAAAAAAAGTCATATGGGCTGACCATATGGTATTAGTTCAAAAAAACTCCAGGAACGGTACTATACTAAGCAGAGTTTGAACTGTTAGTGTTGGTACCTCTGGAAATTACTGAGAGTCAGTCCCTTTCAACAGGAAGAGTGGTTTAAGTCACATGGTAACAAGGCTTCTGCACTTGCAATCTGAAAACGAGCTCAAAGCCCTTGGGCAATAGGGAACAGGAAACACCAACGGTATTGAACACAAGATTACCATCTCTGCAACGCAGTCTCAGTTGAGGTGATGCAGTTTAATGGATGCCAGTGCTACAAACAGAAAAGGAATGAGGAACAGCATGGTTATCTGTAGAACAAAGACATACAGAGGATTCATGCTACGAATCCTACGACCAGGATTAGGAACCAGTTCACTCAGTGATCCGGTGAACATGTATGGACACATTCATTAAATTCAAAGTATTGTTGTTATTCTTAAACTGTTACATAAGCAAACAGCAAGGATAAAAATACATGAAGTATATTTTTACAAGTCATGTGGAAAGACCAAAAGCACCACTTCCTAGTCCCTGCACTACAGTGTGTGTCAGAGTAACAAGCCCACCAAAACAAACACAAGCTGTTTGACCATCCAGATGACCACTACCAGCACTGTAACTTCCTGCACTTAATTCTTACATGCATTCTGGAGTGGGATGAAGAAATTTTTCATGTTTCAGAGAGATTCACCAGTAGCCCAGTGATTAAATCGCTCAAATCAGAGATTCACCCTTACCTAGGGCAAACTGTGCAAAGTAGATTATCCCATATCAAAGACAGAAAAGAGGAGGAGAATTAGGGAAGGGAGACGGAAGTGGCAGACGCCCCACCATAAAGAGCAAAGCTAGAAAGAGAGTAATTGACTGCCAGAGAAAACAGATGTGAAAGTAACGCGGTACAAAAAAATGCATCAAAACCTAGAGGAAAGTTACCAAGGCATCTTTTTTCCTGGCTTATAACACAAAATCAACGGGATAGTAAATGAAACTGAAAGTCTACACAGCCCTTCCAGGGAAATGTGCACAGTGTAATTGTGAAACTCATCAGCAGAACTGGTGAGTTAGCAAGCTGAGGAGTTGGTTTTCTCTACAAGCAGTTATAGCTGGAAGTATCGGTATTTCAGAGAGTTTCACGCAAGGACAACGAGCCTTATGTTTCAAGACCTAAAACAAAGGCTCCACCAATTTGTAACCAGAGTAAAGCTGTCATGATAGACAGGTTACACCATACCTTCCAGCACAGGGTTTCTTGTACCTCCTTCTGAAGCACATGATGCTAGCCACTGCTGGGGACAACTTGCTGGCCAAATTGACTGCAGGTCTGAAATAGATCTAACTAGGCTTCTTACAATGACTTTACAGTTATGTGTTAAGAAAAACTCCCAACTACTCAAATGTGTCTTATCTACTTAAGTGAGGGAGGATATAAGTTCCTTAACTAGCTATTGCATCATGTCTAGTAAAAAGTCCCTAACGGACATTTAGGTCAACTTTTATGAAGCAGAATACCAGAGAACATTTATCTCTGCAGAATTCAACCTAGAAGAATAATCCAATTAGTTACTAATTCAAGCAGGTACTAAGAAAGGAAATCTAAGTTTTGGAGTGATAAAGGAGAGGTGGCAGCTGCCTCCAAGCTTTCAAAAACACAACCAGATTTGGCAATTAGCATGTTCCAAAGACTTCTCTCTTTCTTACCTACATAACATGACCCTGTATCACATAACTCCTCTGTTTTAATATGAACTCATATTTTGAAAAGGATGGCTCAAAAGTAATTAGACTGCTTCCAACACTGCACTTTTCCTAACATTCATAAGTGGCATTTTCCAAGAAAAAGTTTGAACACATAGATAACTCTGAAAGCAGTTTCTTACTCATACCACCTATTCTTCTGGGAAATCTGGTGTGACTGTGACTGTTGGTTTATCTGCAGCTGAAATTACATTGCATATTTATCTCGGGGATGGGTGTGACATGTCATAACTCTGCTCATGGTGGAATGACAGTGACACACTAACACTAGAAGCTGCAGGAAGACAGATGCAATTGCAAAGTAATCTAGTTTAAAAGTAAGTCACATTTGGCTTTGGATTAAAACAAAAAGAGCAGATAAATACAATAATGTGAGAGAATCCTTTGCTAATGTTCACCTGAGGCACTAGAGCATCTCCAGGTGACTCTGCCACAAAAACTACCTCACAGCATTTTCCATTGATTGCTCCAGATTTGGTTCCACAGTGTATGTGAAAACATTTCGGGCTCCAGTTGCCCTGTTATCTTGTTGATCATTGCTCACAACATGTCTAGCAAGATTAAATGCATACTTGATATTTAAGCTTATTACCAATTCCAGAATAATCCATCCAGATGTAAGCACAAACATCTTTACGATTTCTGCGAAGCAGAAGCACAATCTGAGTTTGGGGTGCTTTAATCTAATGATGCCATTTATACAACTAAAACTATTGAAAGTTTGTTCCTTTTTTGCTGTTTCGGAAATTCACAACTCGCCTGTATAACAGGCACAAGCCTACAGTTAGGACTGAACTTGGAAGAAGTCTTTTAGTGCAAAAGACTCAGATTTCACAGGCCAAAAGCCACACTGCTGCACTTTAATGACGACAGCAGTTATATTTTACCCTTGTTTTGCCAAGATGATAACGATAATTTAAACACCACAGGAACTCCTATGCATGAGTACACCAACTGAGCTCAAGTACGCCACCACCTTTTTCAGCGATACGTATTTGAGCACTTCATTTGCCATGCAAGAGATTACAAACATACTAAAACTCTTAAAGCACCACAGGACACCGAATCTGAGGCTGTCCCTCAGATTATGCTGTCTCAGCATCCATCACCTCTGTGCTCCCCAGCTTTCCCCTCAGTCCCATGCACTGCCCCAAACACATACTCTCTTCTTTATCCCACTTGCCAAGAGCGGTGTTTGGGAGAAGCAGTTCTTAGGTCCTGTTCTTAGGGTGAGGCGGGATGGCAAGATTACTGGATGGTCCCACAGGCTCAGTTAAGAAAGTCTGAGAGGAACAAGGGACTACCTTATCCACAGCATGTCAGGAGGAAGTTACACAAGGCCAGAAGAGGGGGTTAGCAAAGGGCTCCCGTGCTAACATGAGAGAAGTCAGGAAGAGTGTATAACCAGTGACAGGCAGTGTATGCTGTGGCTACGGAAAAGAATCGTAGAGGGATATGGCATGCAGGCTGGGTGCAAGACAGCTCATTCATGAAGGTCCTCTCCAGAATCACCCATACACAGAGTCTGGATCCTGGGCTTCAAAAAAAATGTATCCCAAACGTACTTGAGCAGCTGGGGACTGCAAGTTAAAAGCACCTTACGCAAGGGGAAAGAGAAACACCACTGTAAAGCACAAACTCGGGGAGAAGAAAGCTGGGGAGCAATTTCCATCTACCAGAACTTCACTCTGTCTGCTGGGAGAATACTATATAAAGATGAACAGAAGTGGCACAGCGTGCTTCAGTCTAGCCTGTGGGTCTAAGGACATTACAGAAATACTGCAGGGCTACAGACTTGGCCACCTCTTTTTCTTTGTCACAGAATTATTTACTGCAGAATGGTCCAGTTTTGGGACCTTCTCCCCATGAGCCATACAGGCAGCACAAACTCTGTGTAGAATGAAACAGTATTTCCAGTCCTACATCTTTACATGGACTGGAAGAAGAAACAACTCCCTATTCTGTGCCAGATTACTGGCACACAGGAACAAGATCTCCATTCCCCAAACTTATCTTCTCCTGGGAAACGCAGAAAGCTGGATGGAAGTGTGTCCCCGTACCTAGATTCAGCTCATTAACCACCAGCTGATCTAGGCTCCTACATCTTGTTTTGATAACATGTCTACTTCAGCTCTTCTCAGGTGTAAACAACTGCAGACATACAAGTTACCAGAAAATATGAATCTCGGTTCTAGGTCACTTCCATTCCCAGTCTTGATGGGAGACCAAAATAGCTAAGGAGTAATGTATGTCTGAGTAGCACAAATTTGGTTTGTTTCCACATTTCTTCCCATAATCTCAAGTTTGCTGATGCTGGTGTAATGTTTTCCTTCCTGTTTCTTTCAGTTACCCAATGTTGCTGTACGGAACTTATATTACAACAAGAGAATTTAAAAAGTAACCAGCAAATGAAAATAGTACAATTAATAATAATTTGTGGATCCAGCAGAATGCTCAGCCTAACCACCCTGCAATGGAGCAGCTGGACTATCAGCAGTTCATGCCATTTTCTACTTTTGAACTAGTCCCAGAATTTCCTCATTCTCAGATCACTGAGCCATGGGAATTGTGTCTTGTGGCTCTCTGCTAAATGAAGATTTTGATACTTAGCTACACAATCCATTAGGTAGGCTGATCCCACATGAAGAGATTGTCTAATGAGCAGAAAATGCTAGACAGGGAAGCCCACAAATGACAGAGGAAGGCATACATGGATCCACAATGGGGGGAAATCCTTCCCCTCCCCAATTCTCTACAGAATCAAGGAATGTTAAAAGTATGGATTAATGAAAATAATAGCACAAACTTAGGAAAAGGGAAAAGAAAAAAAGAATGAAAAATTACAGTACAAAATTTAAGTGCAGGAGCTGCAATGTTGAATAACCAATGGCTCATCTTTTCCAACATTCACTCCTTCCCACAATGAGTAATTAGAGGTAAATGTAAGATAAAGGTCCATCACAGAACTGTCTACCCATACAAATAACTTATTCCTAGGCCTTAGCCACTGACAAAAGCACTAAGTCACCATCTTATCTCTTATAATCACATGGTCTTACTACTGCCAGAAATGTGAGTGCACACATGGTACGGGAAGGGAAGGCCGAAAGAGGAAAAGACACTAGCATAAAATACTCTAACAGATAAGAATGAAGCAAAAAGGTGAAAAAAATCTTTAACAATTTTGTTGAACCCACCTGCTTGTTTCATACACAGTTCACTTACTAAAACCAAAGGAAGCAAGTAATGCTTTAATATGAATTTATAGGTATTTCATCAAAGTACAGTGTTCAGTGTCATAGTGAGTGGTAGAAAAATTAAAGAATTTTTTCTAAACCTTTTTCTCAGCTTTACTACTAGCTGAAGAGTCAGGTACAATTTCAAGGCCAATGACTAACTTCCTGCCTAGAAAAGCTGTTTCTTTCAACCTATACAACACACAGTGATCAAAACAACTATAAGCAGTGGGTTTCAGATGAAGATCTGTAAGGAAAGTGGAAGCCTGGAGTTACCAGATGGGATGTTATATTGGTACGGCTGTGGCCGCTTTGCCACAGCACAGCAAACCCTAAACCACACAAAGGAAACAGTTATGGGAAGAAAATGCAGCAGGAGGAGAGGAACCTTGTGACATTTTCAGTGTAATTCTTCCATTTCTTTAAGGTTTTCCATGAGCAGGAAATGCCACTGCCTCCCTCTCTTTTTTCCTTATCAAGTGGAGGTGAGGTGGAACAACTGATCTGGTCAGAGATAGCAACTCCCTCATGACACAAGGGAGACAAAGGAGGCCTATCTAGTGACAGATATGAAAGGCTTTGCTGAATTCCACAGAAGAACATAGCCCCCATGGGACAAAACTGCAGTTAAGTTTATGCTGAATCCCTTCCTGGGACTGACTCCTAAAACTACTGGCTCATTTGTATTTGCTCTCTCAAACTACTTCCCCAAAGTCATGAAGATGTGGTCACCAAAGTCCAAAACTAAGCTGTAACCACAACAAGTATTTGTGAATGTTATCTGTGTTCATGTTTTCAGCATGAATTCTCACTTCCTCAGAGTTATCTCACCAACTTGGGCCCTCCAAACGACATGTACAGGAGATCTTCCAAACATAAGATTTCAGCAAAAAGCCCAGGGAACGCTAGTGTAGACTTGTTATTTAATTTTTTTTTTTTAATTTGCAGTCCAAGACAAAAAGACATCAACTTTCAGAAACACTTTTTGGGCCAATACATCCTTCTTATTTCTGTGCTATGGGAATTTCACTGAAGTAAGTGAGAGAATGGGGGCTACCAGTACTGTTAGAAAGTACTAGAAAATCTTCAAAAGTACATCAAAATCTTGCTCTGAAGCCAAATAAGAGAAATCACGTGTCTGCATTCTGGGCTACCTGAAGATACAGTGAGAGTACCAAAACGGATCCACTGAGGAGCAAGTTTTTGTTTGCTGCCTATAAAGACTCCATGCCCGCAGGCAAGTGGCAATTCTGTAGAGCTTGCCCACTCTCTTGGTGAGCTGCCTTCTAGGCAGGCACATTATTTTGCCTAAAACTGGGGACTCAGAAGGTCATTTGAAATTTTATCAGCAAAAGCATCCAATGAGTGCCTCTATGATTTTGGCTCCTAGCTGTTGTCTCTATGTGTGACGGACTAGCAATGCTGCCAGAAGCAGATTTGCTCCCCATATATCCTCCCCCTCCCCAACAGCTGATAAGCCAAAAATTCTTATTATATCAGTTGGATTGTCTGAGGACAACTGAAAACTTCATTGTTAGTGTTATCAGCCACATAGGGTGTGCCCATCACTGACAGCAGATGCACAGGGAGTTTCATCCTTTATTTTAGTGTTACATGTCACACTTTTACATCAGTTGCTTTATATTACAAGCAAATACAGAGCAGAAGTAAAAATGGAAATAGACTGAGGAGATAGAAATTTTGGACTGGATCAATCAGAAATGTCTCCGTATGCATTTCTAAACAGTGTCATATCAGACTTAGGTTCATATATACTGAACCATTTTTTTCCTTCTAGGATTCATAACGCACCTAATGCCCAAAATACCCCTACTAATTGAAGCCCTAATTTATTTGAGCCTAAACTCATGGCATGCTGGATCAACGCTCAGTAAGAAGAAACAGTGCTGTGTGCAGGCTGACGTAGCTTCTGAGTGCAAAACTTGTGAGAACAATTAGCAAGCCACAGATTTATAGGGTCACTTTACTGGAAAAAAGACTTTGAAACTAGTGACAGACTTCAAATTTTTAAACAGTCGTTATCAAACTAGTTTTTGAATTCCCACACTGAAGTTTTAAGTTGTGTTCCCTTTTCATTCACTGTGTGGTGAAGAACACATGCCCATGTATACCCACATAGATGCTCAAAAGTCTCCTACAGAAATGTAAATAGAACACGGCACCCCAGCTTCTTTCTCTCACAATGCAACATGGTACCTTCTACAGTGGCAGGTATACTGTTAATATCTAGGGTAGCCAGGAATCCACAAGCTAGATGACAAGGAAAGCTGCCTAAAATGCCTGCTTTTTCCCTAAGAGCAATTTTGCTGAATCATGGATTTCTCAGAATTATGAAAAAACATAAGGTAGAAAAAACATCTGCACCTCACCTGGTCATCCCAGGCTCTTTTTAGTCAAAGAAGGGAAAGAAAGGCAATTTTCTAGAGTATGATTCATGTCAGCTGTACCATAGAATCACAGAACGGTTTGGGTTGGAAGGGACCTTAAAAGATAATCTAGTTCCAACCCCCCTGCCATGGGCAGGGACACCCTCCACTAGACCAGGTTGCTCAAAGCCTCATCCAGCCTGGCCTTGAACACTTCCAGGGATGGGACATCCACAGCTTCTCTAGGCAACCTGTTCCGGTGCCTCACCACCCTCTCCGGGAAGAACTTCTTCCTGACATCTACCAGTATCTAGCTCTCTCCATCTCTCCACCTCAGGTGACTAAGGAAAATGCTAATGAATAAAGCTGGGTGAGGAAGACCCTGCTTATGAAGTCCAAGAGATGCTTTGGAAGGTCTGCATGGATGCAAGTTACCATTGTCACTAGAGACCCTCCAAAGGAAACAAGCTAAAGTTTCTATATCAGTGCAGGCAAATAAGAGCTCTTATTTTCACTTTCACCACAGATCAGCACCTGATCACAGGAAGTCATCATCGTCACAACAGGTCAGATTGGCCTACAAGTCAAGACATACTGAAATGAAAGACCAAAGAAAGGTCTGAGGGAATGAAAACCAGATGCAGTTTGCAGAGACAGCAGGAAAGGATACAGACCTTGATATCTCAATGATATGCAGGAAAACCAAATTCAGCTACATTCCTGTAAAGCCACCTCTGAAACATAACCACTCTTTCAAGAAAAACCACATTCCCAGATGTTCTTCTCAAAAGACAGATATTTTTGAATCTGCAGACAGGCCCTCTCTTAAACAACCAGCCCCTTCTCTCAGCCCCAGCAGTACTCCAGACTGGTAGTTTTCTGAGTTGGGCAAGAGAGTTGTAATAGGTCCACCCACAGGCCACCCAAGCCCTACCTCTCCCTCCACCACATACTACTGCAGAGCAAAAGAAAGCAAGCTTTCTGCCTCTTTTCCATCTCACTGATATAAGACATCAGTTTCTTTTCTGCTAAGATGAAAGGTGAAACACAGCAAAAGCAAAATCTTAGTGGGTTGGGTAACTTCTTTACTACCTAAAAAATCTCAGGTTGTAGCACTACGTTGAACTGTTACAACATCCAACAGGCCCCTCTGTTCATACTGCTGCTCCCTCTGTGCAAACTGTTACCTTCCCAAATACATTAGTCTCTAAAGCTTTATAGAACTTAAAGATAAGTTTACAGACTGATTCACAGGCACGAGTTATAGTGTGTAATCTAGCAGACACTGCTCAAGTATAGTGTGAGAATCAGACTTTTGATCTGTAAAAATCAAACTAAGCTGGAATAAATACATTTGATAACAAAATAAACCAAAATAAACTTCAAAGGCATCATACCTTGCTTGAAGATACAGCACACTGAATGATAACAAATTCCAGCATAAACAATTAAAACACAATTTACTCAATAACTACTTTGAGCCTTCAGCCGTATTTGCCTCCAAACAGCTGAAGAGGCTGTAGTACCCACAGGAGGTATTTAAAGAAAAAAAAGAGGAGACACAGGGGATGATTAAAAGCATCCTTTCGGAGACAGTACATTGTTCCTGTTATGTCTTCTCCCAGGTGGATCAGAATTCTCTGAGAATATAAAACAAGGATCACTCAACTATCTATAATGCTCCATTGATTAAACCTCCCAAAGACATTTGCAATCCATGTTTCAAACTGAATTATCTCCATTTTTAAGCAATGCTTGCACGAAGCATGAAGTACAACTAAATGTAATAGTCTCCTCAGAAAGCCCAAATGGGAAAACAGAACTGAAAAGGTTCAGCAAAAAGTTAAACACTGTTTTAAACATAAAGCTTTAACCTACATTCACATTCTTTACAAAGCTTCTAGAGAAGAACTTTGTAAAGTTTGAAGACAAATGAGTAGGAGCCTACACAGGTGAAGCAGGTCATCGAGTATAGCCCTCTGAAGCACTGGGGCTTACACATTTGTCTCTAATGAAACAAGTGTACTAAATAGAGTCCTGGAAACACTACATTTACACCACTGCTTTGCAGCAGGGTAATTAATTAACAGCAACTTCAATAGAGTCATATGTGAAATGAGTATTTTTTAGAAGCCAGTCAGGAACAGATGACAAAACATGTATGCCATGCAGTTCACAATGGGGAACTAGAACCAAAGAGGCAAAATGACTGGCAAAATCCTTCAAACAGAAGTTTGGAAGGATGGAGTCCTATGGAGCTACACTAATCACAGAATCAGAGTTATCTGGGGCAGGAAGGGACCTCAAAAACTCATGCTATCTGTCCCAGTTTGGTAGCACCCTGCATGTTTTGTTTGTAGGATGTATTCCTGCAACCAAATGTTTAATGACAGCTAAAATAGGCTGGATGATATGCTGCCTAAAAGACCCTGCTCCATACATCTTCCTAACGTGACAACGAATGCATTTAGTAACTTCTCTCCCAAGCCTGTGGAGACTCTATTTATGTTACTTCTCCATGGTATTCAGATAAGGGTATCATGCAGGATGGGCCTTCTCAAAGCCAGGAGATACATCTATTTCTTCCCTAAACCACGTGGCCAAGGACACGACCAGCAGAGAGGTATAAATTGTGTCCCCTGGCAGCCCGCACTGGCTGTTTTGCCATAACCACGCCACCTTCTTGCATGCTTACTTTGAGACTGATAGATTAGCCCATTCACATGGTGCATTTTTTGGCCACTCATACCGGGCTGCTTTGGCCTACAATTTCTCCCACCTGCCTTCACTTTCCCAACACAGCCGTGTAACCCAGGGAACTGTTTGTCCCCCGGGATCCCACCTGCCCCATGAGGCTGCGGGGAGCTTCCGCAATTCTGCCTTAATCCATCTACTCCCCCCTCGGGGTCTGGACCTAGCGAAGGTCTGACTCCGGCTAACCCTACCGAAGAGAACGACCAACACCGGTACCCAGCCCCGCACCACTAAATCCTGTGACCCCATTCAGCCCACCGAGGCCACGTTTGCCATCGGAAGGCTCCCTGTCCCGAGGGGGTGGCCTGTGTGTGAGGTGGC
>NW_010235474.1:0-2598 GCF_000690775.1 Eurypyga helias
AGCATAAATCTCTTCCACTTCTCCCAAAGAGCTGAATCCCTGACTCCTTCTGAACTACCGACCGGAATGTGTGTCGTTGGTGAGGAGGGCCGTATCTCACCAGGGTTTGGGCTGAACCCAATGCCTCCTAGTGAAACTTCCCCTGCGGGTAATGCCTTTTCTGCAAAGCACCCTCAGGCTCAATTTGGACTGTCAGGGCAGCTTCCAGTTTCATTCCACTGATGGCTCTCCAGCCATTCTGTCTTAGATGCCAGCCGTGTAACCTGACTGGCTTCGCTGTGTCTGTTCTGTTGAGGGATCTCTTGCAGTACTGTTTCTGTTTTCTCGTCCTTCACATATAAGCCTCAGGGATTCAGGGGAAAGCGGAATTTTGGACCCCTGTGTTTGTATACTGTTTGCCTCTGTGAAGGGTTAGAGATCATCCTCCACCAAGAAACTATCATTACAGGATCAGTCCCTTCAGACTCAGATACTACTGTGTCACTTGTGATATACTACTGGAAAACTCCATGTTTCTCTGAACTTGCTTCCTCCTGCAGCTGTCTGCCAGCCTGCATTCAGCCCAGGATCAGAGTTGTCACCTTGAATTTCTTTACCGAACCAGAACAAAATTTCAGAAGGGGTCTAGCATGGGAGTGCTGAGAAACAGTTCCTGAAAGCATGAAGTTGTGGCATTACAGAGCTGAAATTCAACAAGCAGTATCTTGACAAGCAACATTCAAACTTTCACAAAACAAGACCCAGCATTTTACTTTGACATTTTTATGTTGGTGTCTCCATTTCTCCTTCAGTAGAAAAGCATCTACCTACGTGTTTCGGGGCTTGGCTGCAGTGTGCATTTGGGTCTCTGCTATTCCCAAGGACACCTAGGAGTTGTGTCAGTCACCAAAGGTCATTTCAACCCACTTTTCCAGGGCTGTGGCTCTCTCTCTACCTAGTGAGGCTTGACAAAGACTATTTAATAGTGCTGTCATGATTGTACAGCAATCTGCAGAGGCCAGAAGGGCACTGCTGGTGCTGGAAGATCTTACGAACTATGGTCAAACAAGTGAAAGAAATGAAGGTAATTGCAGGAAGACTTGGGAATGAAAATATGCAAGTCAGATAAGGTCATATTTTACCCAGGCGTGTTTAATCATTTCTCATGATAAATGGTCTGGTCCTTGGTCTCAGCATTGTTATTGTTACAGTGAAAATACCATGGCCACTGTCAGGCACTGAAATTTGTTTTTATGGCTGGTACAGTGGCTGTTGTCTCTACAGGAATTATAGCCCTTTACTCATCCACAAATATTTTTGAACAGATATGAGTTTTCCTACTCAAGAAAAATAAGCAATCAAAAAACCAAATCTGCACCTGGTGCTTTTAAATTTTGGAAGATTTTTAAACCTATCTGAGCCTACTTTTTTTCAGGTAATTTTAATTCTGAGACCACATTCCCTTGAAATAAGCATCAGCATATCAAGAGTGGTTGGAAATAGCTGCGTGAATCCTTACTTCCTCTGTCAGGCCTGTACTCTTTCATTGCTTGAAGATTTTGAAATCCTCAACTTTCATTTCTGTAGCTGCAGGCAAGTTGGTAAGATGCTGCACACAGGTGACAAACCTGCAACGTTAATCTCTTTCTTTGTTGCCTTGATTTATTGTCATGTTTATTATTTCGTAATAAAGCAAAAAGGCCAAGCTAATTCGCTTGAAATGCTGCTGTTGCAAGACACCAAGCGGTTATCTTCTCAAAAGCTTCTCATGATCTTTGAAAGAGTTAGAAAATATCCAAGGGAAGCAAGTTAAATGGCAGGGTGTCAACAGAAACTTGCAGAGGGGATCAGTGCCACAGATGGGTGTTAACAGTTCAAGGCTTCATGACATGAAGTGTACAGTAGTGTTGTATGGTGTGATTAATAACTGCTGCAAGTAAGATGGTGTTTTACTGCTGTTTTTCTCTTGCCAGCTGTTTTTCTCTTGCCATCTCCAGCCTACTATGCCTAGCAGAAACTTGGACTTAATGCAACAAGCAAAATATGCTGTGTGTAGGTAAGGATCAGGCAAGGGCTTACCAGTGAAACAGTGCCTGGAGTAGGAAGCATCCCATTGTTTTGGAGGCTCTATGTTGAATGAGGACGTGGTACCTCTGTGGCATCTCTCAGCAGACCCATGTGTTGTATGTGGTTACTGAGAACCATGCTGCATCTGTCAGTAGTGCTTGGGTTGATCTGTTGGCTTTGGGTACTTCCTTCCAAGCGCTACCTCTGCAGAACCATGCCTTTGGTTTTGCTGGAGGGCTGCCTGCCAAAAAACAAGACAGGGCTTTGGGTAGACTTAAATCTGTCAGCTGGGACTGGGGGGCCTGGCACAGGCAGATAGGGCTGTGTTTCTGCATCCCCTGCTGCTTAGGGGCTTCCTACTGAACATTTTCCTCCCGTTTGTGTTTGTTGCAGGTGTGACGCACCTATGTTTTATAAAAATGAAGGGCAATGGCATTGGCTGCTTTCTGGTTTGAAATCGCCTGGGATGCTCCAGTGATGAGAAATACCTAGTAATAGTCCTAGGGAGCAGCCTCTTCCATGGGGCATAGGATGGGCTGTGCTGTCAGGGGT
>NW_010235475.1:0-9769 GCF_000690775.1 Eurypyga helias
GTCCCGTCCCGTCCCATCCCATCCTTCCACCGTGCCCGAGTTCAGAGCTACTACCCCCAAATCCAGCCCCTGCCCGAGCGTGGATGAAACCAGAGGAACCTCCAGCTGGCTTCCTCCCGCTCTCCAGCCCCGCTCAGAGAGCCCCACGTGCACCAGCCAAACGCGAGACCGGCTTCCCGGGGCTCCTGCCAAGTTCAAATTCCTCATTCCACAGCCCTGCTCCCGTGCCTGTGCTCGCCTGCATCCCCGCTGCCACAAACTTCCCTGCGCCAACCGCTTGCGTTTCAGGGACGCTCGGTGCCGTTACATTTATTCAGGGCAGAGATGAATTTATTCCCAAGGAAAATGATTTATGGCAGAACGTGTTGTCGGTAGAAATGAACCCATCGATGGGGTGAGCAGACACTTGGTGGGGTTGTGGTTTATAAGCATACACTGAAAATTTGTCTGGACTGTTGCGTTGGACAAACGCCTTTCCCAGTGCCTTTCCTCCTCTTCCACACAGAGCAGGGAACCTTCAGCATCATCCCGTCGCTGGCACTCCGAGTTCCAGTCTGTACTTGACGTTAACTGGGAGCAGGTAGGATCTCTTCCTTCGTGAAGATGACGTACAGCAGACACCGGCGTAAGTAAGCAACACCAGAACTTCAAAGGCATTGGTTTCTTAATACGGGGCAGATACATAGTGCCCAAATTCACCATGTTGTAAGCCTTTAATCTTTAATAATTGACTCAGGCTCTTATTTCTAAATACTTGGTGAAGCAAGGCTAAAAGGAAATTAAAGGGGGGGGGTGTTAACAAAAAAGGGTTATTTCATATACCAAGTGGCACAGCGACTGAAGCCAAACCCAGCAAGTTCCAAGCACAGTCCACTCACCTCTCATTAAAAAAAAGGGAGGTTAGGACACTTGGTACTGTTCAAAACCAAGCACTGAATGTCCAGACATGACTCAGTGCCGATTACAAAAGAGCCTCATGTTAACTTTCTACACAGTGACCTGGCCTACAGCGATTTCACTGTGTGATAATGCTTAGCTCACTGAAATAGTAATAATAATAATAAAGCCCTTTTAGATTAATTTTGCTATAGTAGTGCAACAAGAAGCCAATCAAAACACGAGTTTCAATTACAGAACTAAAAAGGCTAATATTTTATTAACATAAGGTTCAAATTAAAAAAAGAAATGCCCGAACTCCTTAATAATCTCCACTGTAAAAATGCAAAAGACCTGTGCTTTAAACATCACCGTAACATACTGCAGAACTGCATCCTCTTTCCCCTCTCTCCCTTCTTCCAAGGACCATTGAGAAATACCTCATTGACATATTTAATCTGAAACTTCAAACAACTGTTCTAAAGCAGACACTCACCACAGTCATTTTCAGCCTGAACAGTTTGTGTATCACAAAAAAAAACCCCAAACAACTTTAAATGAGAAATATTCAGAAATTAACTAGACATTACTATCTACACTGCAGATTTCACTTTTTACAGAGCAGTAGTTGAATGAAAGTATCTGATACATCAAACATTCCCAAATGCATGCCTTCCAATTTTTTCTTACCCCATCTCCATTTTTTTTTTCTTAAAAAATAACTCTCAGCAGTCCACATGCTGCTTAGAATATACCTAAGCACAGATTTTACTAGAGCTAAAAATTTTAACTCCACCACTGCAAAGCACCTTATGCCACGAGTTCTCACCGTTTGATAGAGTAGCTTTTGAGGGACCTATTTAAACTGGAATATATACAAGTTCTAAATATTTTACTTCCTACAGGGATGTCTGTCTTGGAAAAACACATACTTTTGTCAAAACACCAGCTTGCAAGAGCAAAGTCGGGAATGTGCATGAACTCCTGCGACTGATGGGTTTCCTTCTACTACGGCTTGAAATTTTGTTTGCATCGAGATGTAAAGCGTAACTAAGCTCATTTTGTCTCTAGAAGTGTTTGAAAAGTGAAATCTAAGGAGACGTGTGCACGGGGCAGGACTGCTCTAACAGTAAGCACCTTGCTTTCACATCTGGAGGGATGAAGAGCAGATTCTTCTGTTATCACATGGTGCAGCATCGTTACCCAGCCCAAGTCAGCCGTGTCGGAAGGACAAGCTCCCCACAACTTAGAGCAGACCCAGGAGGTAGCCTTGGCTTGGCAGTACTCAAATGCTTAGACCTGATTTACAGAACGAAGGTGCAGACTTTTTCTTCAGCAGAGTTTTGCCAGAACTGGAGTACAATTTGGTTTCCACACCTAGCAAAAACGCTGTGATTTATTAGGTGACTGCAGAGGACATCTTGGCAGAGAAAGCAGGCACACTGAAGTATGCATCTGCTATTTCCAAAAAAAGCCAAACAATTTCACCGGTCTGGTTTAGAGAACAGGCCTGGAGTGCACAGAAGGCAGCATTGAATTCAGACAGTGGATGGGGAAAAGGGCAGAAATGTCAGGGGACACAAGGCATCTGCAACCAGCTTTGCTCCTTTGGGCCAAAGAAACTGTACCAGGGAAGAAATTTCAGAAAACTAACAGTACAATCGACTGTGCTGCACAGATCCTCTCTTGCACAGCTCAGGAGAAGGATGCACCGCTAAGATATAAATATGACATCCTTGCAATCCACTGGGTTCACAAACTGTGAGCAAAGACTCAACAAATTCAAGAGGAAAAACTAGGACATTTTTGCTGTAAGCTTCAGCTAGTCACAGTGGATTAGAGGAAATCCTTCAGCCAGCAGGAGAAGCAACGGCAGTGGAAAATCCCGCCTCGCACTGGGCAGCCGCTGCCATCCAGCGGGTACCGCTCACGGTCACATGGACGCACGCACCGAAATGAAAGACAAGCATCTCATTTTCAAGTTGATTTTTGTAAATGGAAAAAAAAAAGGTATAAAATCTATCCATACATTAACAGATACAGGAAGTTACACAATCCAGTTCACACCTAAAGTAAGAGCAATCAGTCCGTAAGAAGAACAGGGAAAAAATTCCAATGCTGTAATTTGTCCGAAGTCACTACAGGGCAGAGGAGGGCGGTTGGCCTCTTTTTTTTTGGTGTGTGGATAAAACTGGCTACCTTCCCTACTTCCAAAGCAATGAGACAATTTCAACAGACACGTATTAGGAATACTTTTGAAATGCATCTGACTCTAGCATTAACACTGAATATTCAAAGATTCATAGGATTACAGCATAACGTTTGGATACTTTTGCCTCCAGGAAAGGGCGGCAGTGGGCAGTATTATCCAAGAGAAATCCTTCACCCATTTCAGAATTTACAGCATCGATTCAGTTGAAGATTTTTCTTTTATCATTTTTATCCATCCTGGAACATTTAAAATCTGTGTATCCTCAGCTCAGACATTTACAAAGCATGCAGCGACAGTTACTACTCAAGGAACATTTAGGAGGCTATGGAAAATGCGCTGGTGGGCATTGGTCTAATTTTAGAGAACTCATGTCTACCATTACACTCAAGCCACACCTGGCAGTAGTTTTCCCCTCACGCCTCCATTTACTGGAGGCTCCAGAAGGCAAGGCTTGAATGAATGGGCATGGAAGCTCAGGTACCATTGTAAGGAATAAAAGAAAACAACTACTAGCAGGGGCCAGCTTGTGGGAATGCCTGCCCTGCTACTGGTGTACCTGTGGGTGAACAGCGCCAGTCTAGGGCTCAGAAAAGATGCACGGCTGAATTCAAAAGGAAAATGGGGGCACCCTGAACCCTGAAAAGACAAGACTTGCTGTGTTTGACAGGTGTATTCGATATACACACAAAGCAAGACAGTAAGCTGTGCTCATCATCCACCCAGAAGACTGCACCATTTTTCTGAACGCACAGAATACACAACCCCTTTCCAAAATAACAACAAAAACAACAATAATAAAGCAGAAGTGCAGAATTCAGACTGTTCGGTGGTTTGTGTTTAAAAAAAACGTAAGAAAGAATAAAAGCTAATGCTGTAAAGACAACTATTCCCTTTCAAAGCAAAGGCCACATAAAACTGTGTTGCTCAGTTTGGTTTTTACTTCATGCCACCTGTAAACACAAGACTGGATAGTCAGTTTCTGGGAAGAAATGCAATAAAGCAGAAGTGCAGAATCCAGACTGTTCGGTGGTTTGTGTTTAAAAAAAACGTAAGAAAGAATAAAAGCTAATGCTGTAAAGACAACTATTCCCTTTCAAAGCAAAGGCCACATAAAACTGTGTTGCTCAGTTTGGTTTTTACTTCATGCCACCTGTAAACACAAGACTGGATAGTCAGTTTCTGGGAAGAAATGAAACCACTTTTACATCCAGAGTAAAAGAAAGGCCCTCCACTGCCTGGATCACAGATTATCCAGGGAAAAGTAGCTGGGGGAAGGCTTCCTCTTCTTGTTTGCTCATTTCATTAGAAAGATCGTATCAGAACAAAAGAGCTTTCAATAAAAGCACAAAATATTTCTTTATGTTATTTCTGCCCTCTGTCTCTAAAGTTTGCTACCAGGACTAACACTTTCCATTCCTCACCAACAGATACATCACACCTTTTTGGCACCACGGGTGGAATTTCTTCCCAACGTATAATTTTGCCTTATACAGAAGTCGATTGTCTAATCATGCAAATCCAACAGAATTCCAAAAAGTGCCACAAGACAGCTCAACTTTTTGCAATCTACTACTACTTTGTACACTGCCATAGGAACCTCCCAAAGAACAAACTGTCATCCTTACTTAGATGGGACAGCGTTTCATATATGGTATTTCAACCTCTCTTTCTGGGGGGAAGAGAACTAAAATCCACGCTCCGATTCCATTGATTTTTCACTCGCAGCGCTCTGAAACGCAGGGAGATTTCTTTGATTCGTTGAAGACGTCTTCACTGAGCAGCCCGATCAGAGAAAAACTTACTGATTCAATCAAATAGAAAATAAAGACAAAAACAGGTAGTGGTAGATTTCTCAATCTTTGCTTCCGTCCTTGGAGACTAGGGTAGAGTTTCACCGCTACTGCATTTTCCCCAGCTGGATCTTCTTCCAGGCCTCTGATGCTGTGAAAATGCAGGAGTCAAGGATTCCAGCTACAGTAAATGTTCCTCCAATGATGGCACATATCTGAAATGTATAGAGAGGAAACCGGTTTGTCAGTGACAAGGGAAACTTTTACACAGCTTGAATCTGGGAGGAAGGATATTACTGCCTACTGCTGGAGTATTTTCTGGAAGCACAGTAAGAACTGGGCAACAGTACTGGCGACGTAATTACATGCCAGTCATTCAGGAAAACCATTCCCTACGGCGGAATAACTTAGTGTTTTCCTGAACTCATCACAGCCTTAGCCAATTGTAAATCCCAGCTCCTAGGAGCCTAGAGCATGACTGCTGTTCCTTTCTGGGCTAAACACCTAACAAAACTTTCTAGAAGCTCTCTGTTGCTCATATCTTCCTACTGCTGTTTTCTATTATAAATACCACAGCCTTGTAGTCTTTTCCCTATTTCACAAGATAAAGTGTTTGCAAACAGGCAAAAGACACTGAGATAGCATGTGAAGGACAGTGACTAACAGAAACCTAGCTACCAGTGACACCTACAGCTAAGTCTGTCTAACACTTTCCATTACAAGGGCTGCTTACAAAAGCACTGCCAACCTTAACTCTTTGTGGGCCAAAGTTTTCCATGCAAGATGTCTGGGCTTGAATTATTTAAACACCAGTAAAAACACATAACGGTTTTCAAGAACAGAGTTAGGGGAAAGAATCAACCTCTTGATCAGCCTAACAGCCTACTCCAGTTCTCAAGTGCTAGAAAAACGCATGAGTATTGTGACGTGTCAAACCAAAGGGACCTCGGCTTGGAGCACCAGTTATGGACTTTGCAACACACTGCTTCAATTCCCTTATCTGTGAAACGGGGACAGTGCCAAACCTGCCTCCTGGGAAAACTGTGATGGCAAACACATCTGAAGGATTCAAACCCATGAGAATAGCCATCTCCGAGTCCTTGTGGAAACATGACTTGTACTCAGGACCGGGCTAATACAAACCACCTGACAGGGTAGAAGTTAAATACCGTAGGATGGGAAGAAACGCTGCTCACAGGGTGCCATCCCAGCCCGCGCACTGCACAAGGCAGGGTTCACATGGAAAGTATGATACACCATAATGTAACCTAATGGCGTTTAACAGCCAAGTTGTAATTACACGGGGCCTGGCATTTCCTAACTCCCACATTTTTGACTTCATAACTGTGATGCTTTTTTAATTTGGTCTTTGACATTGCGTAGGATTAGGTGTCTCTGAGAATAAGAGATACCACGTCAGTGAGAAGGGAACAGGATACAGAGCTTATCTCCTGAGAAGGGCCTGCCTGGGAAAAAGGGGATTTTGCTGTGAGCTAGGAGGCAAAAGACAGACAGGCCCCCAAATCAGTAAGCTAATGTAGCAGGGTATCAGGTGGATGCAACACAACAGACAGAAGGGAACCAGTGCCACACTAGACACCATGCCGTGTCTCTTCTCCCACACAGCACTACACCCCGTGGGCAACCTTACAGACAGAAGAGTAGCAGAGCAGCAGCGTTCAGCTCGGCAGGGAGGTAGCAGCGGCAATAGAACAAACAGCTCATTAATGGTGAGCGAAGGCAGCAAGAAATAAAGCGCTCATTTACACGTGTATTTATAGCTGGGATATACGCGTTGGGTGAGCTCGGCGACATGAGGAGCGGCAGTAAAGATGGCTTTTGCAGGACAGTTGGCATTCCAACAGATAAAGGCTTCAAAAAAACAGAGCACCAGCCCGAGGCAAAGTCAGTATTTTTAGGGGACAAGTCCAGCCCCTGCCCGCTGTGCCTCCGTCCTCGCTATCCCTCGGAGCATGACGCAGGGTGACTTTTCAGGGAGAATGACCGCAATGGCGCTGGGTTATTTCAGTCCACAGCTCAGCTGACAGGGGATGTTACACCGCAAACAACAGAAAAACTGTCCAACACTAAGATTTCGCATCATATGGTAGGAAAATCTGATTTCAGTGCAGCAGTGCAAGGGGGTGGGGAATAGAAAAAAAAATATATATTCATCTGCACAGCTCTGTGCTGCTGAGTGTTTATGAGTCACACACACCTGGCATTCGCTGGGAGCCTGCCTCCCAGCACGCACACAGCCCTCTTGTTGCGTCGCGACAAAAAAAGCCCCAGGCAGCACCAGGGTTGGTCTCTAGGTCAGAACAGAAGCTGCACACCACTGTGGTTCTTTCTCGTCACAGTACCAATACGTACAGAGTGTTGCTCCTTAGCAGCGCCCGAGGGAGTTAGGCATCATGCACTTACTTATATTTAATGGAGTTAAAAGTCACTGGGAATGATCTGTGTTCGGCTCCGTGGGGTTACAGTTTGACTCAGGCCCAACCGTTAAAGGAGGAAGGAAAAGAAATGTGGACGTGTAATAATGACAGCAGCGAGAGAGCACGCAATGTGGGGTACATGCGAGGGTTTTGAACAGAATATGATTATCGGACAGTGGCTGGGAGGCAGGCTACAGTCTAAAGGAAAACACGAGTGGGTATGTAGGAGGAGGCAAGGCTGCAAGCACAATGACAGAAAGGCGAGTGTCTGTGCACCTCCAGGATGTCTTAAAATCTGCAGATTACTTTTAAGGACAGAGGGGACCAGTAGGACCCCCAGGTAATTCCCAGTAAGGTAAGTTGCAGAATCCCACCCAGAGATTTCTGGCTGACCTGCAGCACATCTTGCAGAACAACACTGTCTTGGTTTTAAAAATGCCACAGGACTGAGTCTACGACACATGTTGGTAACAGGTCCCATGGCTGAAATAATTCTACCTGCAACCATTTTTCACTCCCATTATTTCCAGTTTAATTTTTTTCATACCTAGAGGGCAGACAAGTCATCTTATATCAGGAAATAAATTCTTTTCTTTGGATTTTGAATGCTTTACCAGAACTTTGGCTTGTTTTCTGCCTGCTCTCCCCTCCCAGCCGCTAGACTGACCTCATGATAAAACCTTCTTTCACTCTGGACACTCACAGGAACTCATAAATTTTCAGCAGTGAAACTTTCCCCCTTGCTCCATAACCTCAACCACAAGGCCATGAATGGCTTCTTTTCATGGGGCGATACCTTGATGTTAAGCAGTATGGTTTAACAGGCAAAAACACTGTGCCAGGTGTCTGTGGTTCACCCCCGGATCCATGGCACATTCACAGCACAGCGACAGTGGCAGCACTGACCCAAAAGCAATACGAAATCTTATTTAGTACTGAAGTTTTTGAAGCATGACATGTAAAGTAAAATCTGTGCTAAGCCCGTGCCTTTTGTTCTGCACAGGAAGTACCTCTCACACGGTACAGAAAATTAAGGTAATTCTTCATACTGTAAAACCCCAAGGAGCAGGCATGAGTGGGTCCATTGGGAACACAGAAGACCTGGGAAGACTACTATGGTGCTACAGTGTTGCTCTTAGCAGCACTGAAGTTTTT
The DNA here is from genome assembly GCF_000690775.1 of Eurypyga helias. Classification (NCBI taxonomy): domain Eukaryota; kingdom Metazoa; phylum Chordata; class Aves; order Eurypygiformes; family Eurypygidae; genus Eurypyga; species Eurypyga helias. Next base: position 8,472 of record NW_010235475.1, read on the forward strand.
GGGTGGCAAACTCCTTACTAACAGAGAGCATCAGATAACCTTTCCAGCAGCAGAATGAGATTCCTTTGGCTCCCTGCTGACCAGCCAACAACCTTCCCTCATCTGATCTCTCCAAATGGGATCGTCCCTCCAGTGTATCCTCCCCTCCAACACTGAGACCAGCTTCCCCCCTACAGTCTCTTTCAAGACCCCAGGATCCTCCTCCATCCCTGGGACACATTTAAATTTACTGAAAGCCACAGTGGTGCCCTAGTAAACAACCTGCTTGCTAAAAGGAGTCACAGGTGATCCCCCCCTTACCCCAAAGCCCCTCTTGTGGTTTTTAAATTAAGCAGCTGCTGCTCAGAAAAAGCTGATGCTTTCCATGGCCAGCCCCATTTGGCAATGACTCCAGATGCCCCAGCACAATCTGCCTGGACCTCAGCCCAGTGCTGATCATCACTAACTGGTCTCCAGAGCAACTGTGATGCAAAAGGCCATGCTGGAGATACAGGAAGGGCCTAAGCAGTGGAAAGGACAGCAGAACAGATCACGTAATCAAAACAGGGCAAGGAAACCTAGGACAAAAGGTGTTTTGATCCTCTGCAGCACTGCCCTCTCCCTCCAACCTTTCCAATGCCACCCTGGACGCTATAAAGCTTTACGTGTAACGCATACAGCCAAGGCTGCCTTACTGTAAAACATTCCTAGCCTAAATGAGAGCAAGAGCAGGTCATCTGTACCAGGGCCAGATGCTCCAGACTGATAACCATGATAAGGCATCTGTAACAATGATCTGCCTCCAAGTCAGCCCTGTCTGAAAAGTTTCTGGCACACCTGGCCGACGTACTGCGTAACAGCTACCGTGGGTATCAGTGTCATCCACGCGTCTCCATAGGAAGGGAACCTGGAATGACCCCAAGTGAGCTGCCTGACACTACAGCCATTCATAAGACCAAATAAAGTAGGCAAAAATCAATTGTAAAAAACTTTTTTTTCAGCAGTCTAGCAGCCAACACAAACCGGCTAACTTTACAGACAGGAAGGGGCAAAATTCTAGCTGGGGCCATCTCAAATCCAAAAGGTCATTGTGGCAACCAGTGAGGAAAGCCTCTCCTTTGGACTCCTTATGTAAACTCTCAAGCACAGTACCAAATTCAACAAAGATGCTATCTATATGCATACAATGGCATATTAGCAGTAAGTCAATACTAGCATGACAAAGAATGTCAGCTATCAATAATTTCCAAACACTGTTTTTCATTAAACACCTCCATGCCCTAACCCCCAAGAAAGCTATGAGGGCACATTGTTAGGGA
>NW_010235475.1:9790-57434 GCF_000690775.1 Eurypyga helias
CCAAGTGATAAAATGACGATGTTTGACTTTCTTTAGGATTATGTTTTGAAATCAGACATGCTAAGTAGAGGTGGTCTTAAACCACGACATTCAGATTTTGCCTCAAGCCCCTTTCTCTTGGTAGTTGTGTATCCTAAAGATCACACGCATTTCTGAAGTTAAGTAAAGGGAACTTGGTGTTTATCAGAAGCTGCAAAATCGAAATTTTTAAGTGCAACATAGCCACACTGTTTATGTTACTCCCAATGACAATATCCAAACAGTTTAAAAATGAAAATCCAAGGTCTTCTTTCCAGCCAATTTATCAACCACTTCACATTCTACCATGCCTCACTGGCACAGCAGACTGCAGCTTAAATTTTAAGCCAACTCCCTCAGGGCACATTTTTTAAAGTTCTGAAAGATCTTTAAATAGCTCTTGGCCTAACTAGCAGTTTGGACAGTACAGCTTTGTTACAGATGCTGAGATCAGTACTGCAAGATGCTATCTGGATAGATCAAAACATATCTTGTCAGGAAAACACATCCGAATTTGATAATGCAGGTCTTCACTTCTACCCAGGAATAAGTGCCTGGAACTGGAAGACCCATATTAAGCCAGGCAGCAGCACTGAGTGAAACAACTGCCCTGCATTCTCTGCAAGTTAGATCTTGTCATCAGAGAGATAGTTTACTGCAGCATGCTTTACTGCATATCACATTAGCTTTACTTCCAAGTTTCTGACATGCTGCAATAGTGCCCATCCTGCCTAGCCAGAGTATGGCACTTCTGGAATAAGAAAATTTTCTTACTTCTTGTGCCTAGATATTAAATCAAATTGTCAGAGCATAGGGCTTACCAGTTACCTCATTAAGGCTTCAGTACAATTGCAGAGATGTACTGCTTCACTTCAATCATGCCGCAGTGCTCTGAAGCAGAAACTCAGTTCTTCTGGACAGGAAAGGCTCAAAAGAGAAATGAAAGGCAGGTAGGAGAAGGAGAATTAGAGGTTAAGATTAACTCACCGATGTGATAAACCTGTACAAAGGCTGTCGCCTCTCTGTGTATTTCACCGTGATGGGGCTCAAATCGTAACGAAACCAGATAGCTGGGATAATGCGGCCAGTGTGACTGTAGGCTACGTACTCCTGGAAAAGAAAGTGGGAGGAAAATGGCAGAAGTGAGCAGTCTTATTCCAAATACTGAGTGTCTGCAATAAAATGGCTTCTGTGGATCTGGCCCTTACTCCACTGTTTCGTACTAATGATCAGACTGAAAGAAACCATCAGTTAATTCCTCTGTGACTGCTCACTTCCCACCCTTATCAAACAGGGAAATAAGTTGCTTACTTTCACCTTCATTCAAAGTCACAGAAGTAAATAGAAGGGCTGTCACTGATCTCTCTAGCTTAGATCTGCTCTATTTAAATACAAGCAGTCTCTAAGCGGTTGCAGGTAAAGTTTTTGTGCTACCAGTCTGTAAATTGTGTACTGGGATATTCATCAAACAAACAGAATTTAGTTTGCAAGAATCTGAAAATTCCCCTTGACCGTACACTCAGAACAGCAAGCAGCAGCTCCTGCCTGGGAGACCCCCTTCACATTGGGACCAACCATAGGAATGCTTTGCTCATTCAGTATGAGTCACCTAGAGCCATGTTTAAACCATGTTTAAAAATCATGCTGAAAGCCAAAATGAAACTGTATACAGAAAAGTCATTGGCAAAGGTTCAAAAATATTCCAAGCTTGTTTGGGAGAGACACCTTCAGATTGCCAGTGACCATCTCCTTTAATGTGTTTCTTTAATAACAGGTACAATTCAATCAATTAGCCACAGGACAACACCCCAACAAGACATACCGCACAGGGCTAAGGTAGAACAGCCACAAACATCAACTTAGTGTCCAAAGCTACATCTTCCTGAGCTAACATTTTGCCTGTGCTCTTAGTGGAAATATATATCCACTTTCAAGGATCAGGACATTTATCTTGACAGACTGAAAACAAACAAACAAAACAAAAAAAAAGAGGAAAGAAAATCAGGCTGGGGACTCAGAAATCTAAGGAGAGCCATCAGCCCCAGCATGGCACACACCACCTCTTTACGGAGCTGCTCTTACCTTCTCTAGCCCTGACATGCCTTCCAACTCAGATGACCTCCTCTGTTTTAATTCTCTTTCACACAGAGGCAAGGACAACCTCAAATACTTCAGAAAGATGAAGAAAAGACAAGCAATAACACACCCACGAGCATGGTACGAAAAAGATAATTTTACTCTCTGCGAGCTCAGAGGGAGCTAGTGAAATAGCATCTATCTCCTTCATTAATCTCCTATAAACCCCAAATCTGCCTCCGTGTTTTTTTCAACGGATGACAAGAGAAGCAGAATGCGGTTGAAATCCCTACTCATAATCAGGGCATTTACTGCAGAAGCCTCGCAGACTGTCTTGGGACAGTGGCCATCTGGGGAAGTGAGGGAACAGAGGGTCCGGGAGGTAGAAGGGGAGAGGAGATAAGACTCTCCACACTTAGGACTCTCTTAATCTCTTCATACTCATCAATCTGTGCCAGACCCTTCCAATTCCTGTTTCCCACCGAACAGTATGGGAGTCAAGGACTAAAGCACCGATAAGAGAATTTTTATTTTTAATGAGAAGAAAACGCAGCACTGTTTCTCTGCACTTCAGTTTTTACAGAACTGACCTCATTTTTTCCCTTCCTCTCCCCTTTTCCCCACCAGTAATCCTGCCCTAATGAGTCAGTCTTGGCCGAACGCCCCAATTTGCAACCATGCTCACAGAAGTGTCAAAAGCTCCTGCTATTTTCCAAATTACTTTCAGAACTTGCGTCGCAAGAGTCTTATCAGAACAACAGTTGTGACGCTAAGCAGAACAACTACACTGTAATCTGAATAGAGGGAGACATCCAAATCACTGGGACGCACTGTACAAGCAAGCCCAGAAGTCAGTAGACAGGAACGTTAATCTGAGAACTAGTCCATGAGAGCGTGTGCTTGATTCTCAGTTACAGACTAGCAGTAATTAGATATTATAAACAGCATCTGGACTTCCACTTAGCACCTGACTGGCAAATCATTTTAAACTGAAAGAGGTTTTTTACCTTAAGAAGTAAATAGGGTCTTTTTTTTTTTTAAAAGTTCAATACATTGTATTGTTAAAATACAAATTATCTCCACATTTAATGTAAATTAATATAAATGTAAATTAATATAAGAATTATAAAGTTAAAATAACTATCATGATCCATAATAGTAAAGTAGGCACTGTGAAATAGTCAACCAGAACATATTTGCTGAAGGTTCAGTGGCTTAATATCCAAAATCAACATTTGTAAAAAGCTAAAAACTCTGCTAATTTATCTGTCTGAAACATCCATCACAGCCGGGGTCATTAATAGAACCGTGTGTAAGTGGTGTTTAGTATGTTCACCTGGACTGGAGTTTCCAACCAGATGCATCTCGACACAAATCACAAGAGCTTCTACAGCACGTAAAACCCTCCACCCAATTTACAGAAATCTAGGTCAGCTGAACTGGTGAGTGAGAAAGCATGGAGCACGAACACCTTTCTCTAAAAGAGAAACCGTACCACCACCTGCTCTGACAGGCCCTCACAGTCCCAACCCTGGTAAACGCCAGCACCAGGAGCAACAGGGAGAGTTTCAGTTCCTGCTTCTCCCAGCAGGGGCTACTGCTCACCTACAAACCAACGTTCATGGCTGCAGAGCAGAGCAGCAAGAGGGAGGAACGATGACTGAAGGTCCTCCATGCACCCACTGGGCTGCAATGAGGAGCTTCTCTGAGAACTACCCGCTTCTTTACCTTATTTGCTACGGTGTATTGGTATGAGTATCGCTGCTTGCCACTCATATCTTCATACACCGTTGGGACTATCTTCAATATGTAATCGTGAGATGCAAGAGCTGTGGTGAGGAAAGGAAAGGAAAGGTTAGCGTTCGGAGAAAGGAATCGCAGCCTACGCAACACTTCAAAGTAAACATGCAAAATCAACTGAAACAAGGCAGTCACAGAAAACGTATCTCCCTCCTCATCTCAGGTTGCGTGACAAAGTGACAATTTCACATCCTACATTTATGTCCTTTGTACAAAACCCTGTAAGGTAGTTGGATGACATCACAACCTGCCCCACCATTCTAAGCCTTCTGCACTATCACAACCCACGGAGATGAGTTTGGGTCACTTCGACCTTCCTACCTGCTTCCAGCCATAAATGATAAAACTTACCAGCAACACAAAAAGCTGCCCTGGTTAAAATCAAGAACTAGCTACAGCTAGAGCTGCAGCTCACTGGGCTGCTTTTGACAGAAGAGGCTGAGGCATCACAACCTGTGTAGTCCCGTTTCTTATGCACTCATCTTTCTTCCTTCTCCCACAACTGCTTAACTTTTTTTTTTTATTTTTTTCCCTAATTTAAATGGCTTGTGCCATTTTTTTGTGTCTGCTGAAACAGTTCTAAAACAGAATTCTAAACAATTTCTTCGCAGGATCCTGTAACACGATGACATTTGGCTCCTGGAGAAAAAAGAAACCCCACAGTTGTCTAGCTTCAGGAACAGCCATAGAAATTTTGTTCCAAGACGTGGACAAGACTGATATCCTGCAGGATCCTGAACACTTGAAGGAGAAAAACTACGCTGAACTGTAGCATGCACTGGGAATTTCTTTTTGTGTTGCTGGTCATAAAGAAGGGCAATGAAAATGTCTACTCTTCCAGCCACAACACAGAACTTAAGGTAAGAGCTAACTTGCCACACAAGAAGAAAAAAACAGTTCTGGAGGTGGTGACATCAGCAACGGGAAGCTATAGGAATAGGATATGGATAAAAAACTCAGTAGTTCCAAGTCAGTCATAACAGCGCTGGAAACAATGTCCAGGCTGCAGAAGGGCTGTAAAGGACTTTTTGGGCTAAGCCTTCTCTGTGGCACTGGAGACAATGGAAATGTCAGTCAGCAATGTCTGGATCATTTTGGCTAAAGAGGCAAATTAAAGACTTGTGGATACATCAGTGTTGCATGAACAGCCCTGCTTTCCCTCCTGCAGAGAGTGGCTTAGCACTGTAATAAACAAGAATACATACGATTTGAGCTGAGTTTGTCTGCTCCCTCCAGGGCATTGAACGCTCCATGAACGTTATGGACCTGGAAAGCAAAAAGGCATATGAAGAAACTATGCTCTGACTTGGTACTCTTGATCTTTGCTTCCCTATCCTATCTTGTAACAAGGAGATCAGCCTGATTCAACCTTTCCAAAAACAAAGCCTCAACCCAGTAAAAGATGACTTCAAATATCTTTCAGTGACCATCACCGCAGAGGTTGGTTCCAAGTAAAAAAGGTGATTTCACAACATCCTACAAGATGAAACTCCAAAACCACTCCAAAGCTAAAGGAATTACAGTTGGAAGAGGCCAGTTAGGAAATAACTCACAATGAAATTTCACAAGAGCTCTGCAGAGTTAACTGTGAAATTCACTTCTCAGGCTGTAAGGAAAATAAATGGGAGTCATATTCAGGTTAAAACTCAAGAGGTCTGTAAAGTTAGGTCATGCCAAAGCATTTGGGCTTGTACAACCTTAACTCGTTAGCCCAGCTTTCACACCATGCACACTATGCCCTTGGAGATGGGAAGGACACATGCCAACACTGCCACCCATTCAGCTTTTCCTGCAGCTGGTCCCAGGCATGCAAGTATCTGTTTGCCCAGAATAACAGGATTTCCATCCCATGCCTTCCACATACTATGATCTGGAGTCTGATGTTCACTAACAGAATGGCCAGTCTGTGAACTCTCTAGACAGGGAAACCCCCACAGCAACACCTCTAGATCAGAGGTTGCATCATTCATATAATGTACAGTAGACTATACAGAAAGGACAAATAACTCCATAACCTTGGAATTCCTGACCTTAAGCCAGACAACAGGGAAGAATAGTTTGGAAGAAGTATTTGGTCATGGTGTGACAGAGTTTCACGTCAGTAACAGAGCAATGCAATCTCCTTCCAGACCCTCTCAACAACTGACAGCATGTCGATGGATGTGTCTCATCCTAATGGCTGTTTCCCTACTCTGAATGCTACAGAGTAGATGATGGTTTGGAGGAAGCAACAACTGGATCTGTTTCTCTCCTGAGAAAGGAAATTCTAAAGAGACAAAATCATCAGCAAGTTCAACTAGCTGATGCTGGTAACAAGCACAGAGCAAAAGCAACAGCTGAACCTTCTACAGTGCCTTTCCAACTGCTGGCATCTCAAACATTTTACACAACAGCAACCACTTCCGAACTACACATGCAGACTGTACACATTCTTTACTCATTGTAAAAAGCCCATGAAGAAAGAGAAGCCCCTGGACTGGGCTACAGTACTATGTTCCATTCTTGATAGAGCTGAGAAGTCTCTTATAGCACATCTGGGCCAGAGACTTTAAGGTCCGCTTCAGACACCAGCAGAAAATACTGAGCCGTGGCTCAGCAGAGAACGGTATCTACACTGTGAGGTACCTCTATATTTGGACTTAGGTTCTCGTCCTTAGCTCCCCAGCATCCCCACTGTTTACATGTGAAAGTTGTCTGCTCTGCATCTCTCTACACAGCGAGTTTGCAAAGCTGCGGGTTAAAGGGCTTCCACACAGACAAAGCCACCAGACATCTCCGTAACCGCCTGTTACTGTGCGGCCAGGTCCTTTGGTGCATCTGCCCCTCTTGTCTCTGCAACATGGACAGCAAGTGTAACTCCCAGTCGGGTGTTTTACCGTGATCTTCCTCCTGGAATGTTCTGCACTCCCATTACAGTATTTGCTGTCCATAGACTGCTAATTAATCTCTGCACTACAAAGTGCACAGGTGTGTTCCTTGGGGGAACATGCTTGTTTGTACCTTGTGAAGTACCTGGAGGGACTTCAACAAGCAGTCAGCTTTTGGCCACAGTAACAAAATTGCTTTGCAACAGAGAACTTAAGCAAGCCTGTTCAGCCAGATGTTCTCAGGACTTTGCTACACTACAGAGGCCAAAGGTAGTGCTGGCTGTAGTGGCACAGTCAGTGGTTTAACAGTGCAACACTTTATTCTCCTGGAACATGGACCTCAAAGAGATGCTTGCCAGGGCCTTGAACACCCTAGGCTTTAACCTCTACAAATACAAGAAAAGACACATAAATGGACATAGAACTCAGGCAAAGTCCCACAGCAGGCTAAAATAACTTCCAACCTTGCAACTATCAAGGGAAGACAAAACCTCTCACAAAGGCTAAAACCAAGATTATTCAACACCATCATCTAGCACTCAAGAGAATTCTGTGATTAAAAATGTATCATCTCCTACTTCCCCAATCTCTTTCTTTACTAGGTTACCTGATGGGCAAGAACCTCATTGGTTTGAATTTTGGTCTCATCTACATGAGGGAAAATTCTACAAAAAGTCTGCCACTACTGTGCATGAACTACCGCTGAAGAACCAAAGCCCATTCAATGTCAGACAAGATTCAAATCTCTATTTCAAACAGACTGTTTTTTCTGGAGAACACATCACGTACCTTAGTGGGTATTCTGGCTGAGCTGGTAACAACCTACAAAGAATTAACTCTCAGCACATGACACAAGCGAACAAGAATCTGCTCACCCCCTTTAAGACATGAGCATGTATTACATCAAAGCAGGTGGAGACAACCTAAAATATTCAAAGGTGTATCTAAATTTAAAATCTCCATACTCACTGGCTCTCTACGTTGCTTGCTGAGTCTTGGTAGCACCTGTTTAGTGAACATATCCTTCTTTAATTTGTGCTGTTGAACTCATGTTTGCCTACAGAATCAGCAGCACCTACATGCTCCACTCTGTGTATGGAGATGATGAGTAGTTGTTCTCAGCTTTGAAAATACTAATCAGAACTTGTCCAAATCAGGAGCCAACTACAAGTTTGCTAGACAGGTTTCTCACCACCAGAACTGAAGACACTCGTTCCTTTGCCCCCAACTGTCCAGGCTTCTCAGCTCATTCATGCTGATTCGCACTCTGGCTCCATTACTCAAAGACTCCATGATAAAACAATGGGAACGCTACCTTAGAGCACTGATTTCCCACGCAAACTGCAGAACTCCCTATTAGCACTTACCTAATATTTTTCATAATCTCAGTGTGCTTTACAGACGTTAAGCCAAGCTTATTTATATGCTAATATTTCAGCGTTCCCACACAAGATATTTCCTAAAAGAAGCCGGGAGCAGAGTCAGAAGACTACAAAGCAACGCTTAGACTTGTTAGCATGAAAAAGGGTTTTGGAAGTGGGTGTACAAGAAGCAGACTAATGAGACGTCTGTGCTGAGGGAAGAAGATTACAGAGAGAATATGGGTAAGCAATGTTTAGGGTGAGTCGCAAACTGGGTGTGCACATATATAACTCCCACCTATGATGCCTCCTTGGAAGTAGGCTAGAGAAGTGCTGTCATCTGTCCTTATTGAGAAATCAGAAATTATTACATAACTTGCAACACCTGGTGGAACTCTATCCACAGGGCAAGTGCACACGCTCAGCTTCTTCCCAGCGGGGCACTGGCAGTTCGAAGTCCAACCCGTGTTTCACAGAACAAATTTGACTAATAGGTGTCTGCTATACAAGCACAGTCAAGTGAATTAAAAACTTGACTGGTGCCATGGTAAAGACAGTAGCGAGCACTCATCTTCTCTTAGTGTACTCCCTGCTCCTCTGCAAAGGCAGTCAGGAGTTGTTTGCTATATTAATACTGAAAACAGTACTGCATAAGGTTCTGCAAAACCATGAATCCTCATTTCTACTCCCCGCAGCAAGGTAGCCACATAGTTTTCCAAAAGCACTTTCAGTTTCAGAAGAAAACAGCAAAGTACTGTATGACTGAACACGGCTTCTTCCTGAAGTGGTGGCAGGTAAAGTTTGCAAACTTCTCTGGACTCTGCACATGGCATGAACGCAAGGGGTGAATCCTCACTTCTACTCCCCGCAGCAAGATAGCCACATAGTTTTCCAAAACCACTTTCAGTTTCAGATGAAAACAGCGAAGTACTGTATGACTGAACACGGCTTCTTCCTGAAGTGGTGGCAGGTAAACAGTTTGCAAACTTCTCTGGACTGAGTGCACATGGCATGAACACAAGGGATGGGCTTGGTTACCCAGGCAGTCCCTTCTTATGTCCTCCCCACACTGTAAATGATCTTACTGTAAAACCAAAGTGTCTAGAGCTAAAGTCACTCTCATTGCATTCATTCCCCTAGAGTCAGGGAATTTTCAGGGAAGAGAACTCACCTGTAACTTGTCCCCAAATGAAAGCTTGTGGATGACGTGAGTCATGTCAGGATTCTGAGGCTGCGCAGTGGCACTGTGCGTTGACACGTGAAAGTTACCAGGGACCTAAAATTAGTCAAGACAAGGAAGACAGGATTTCACATTTTATCCCTCAAGGCATGGCTAGGCTCTGTGATATGAAGCAGCAATGCCTTGATCCAGCCTGGCAGGCTGTGTCTACTTTGGAGCGGACCAACTCTGGCACATCACGGAAAAGCTCTGAAATACCTTCCTGCACTGGACCAACACCACCATACTGCACATGGAGCAGAGATCCCTTACATCCCGCAGCCCAAGAGTCTGGCGCCCTCACATTGTAGCTGCTGCTGACTAAGAGGCGATGACTGGATCACTCATAACCTTAGGGATTCCTAACACTTAAGGCTACGCCTTTCATCCCCATTAAAATAAGATTTGTGTCTCTGACAGGCAACCAACAGTTGCTTAACATTTTACTCCCACAGCTCGCATTTGTAAATGGGCCCACTGCTGCAGAACAACCCAGGAAAGCTGTGGATATATCCTCATTGTAGTGCTGGTCGTGAATCACCTTACTTTTGAGAAGATTGTGTGCAAGAATGAGTTTTTAATAAAAATATGAAAACCCCACCCAACACTATGGGGCTTCCTACACGAACTAAGCTAGATCTTCAGCTTCCAGCCCTGGCAACAGCACTTCCAAGTACAGGATATTCTGTTTTAAATGGAGGGAAGTACAAAGTTCTGAAAAATACAGATTTCATGTAAGGACTCAGTTCCAAGACAAGAAACGAGCACTGGTGTCATTCTGATGGGATCACTCCAGCATGCACAGACTTTCAGGTCACTAGCCCTACTCTGTGAAGCCTTTTAACAGACTGAGCTCAATCACTGTTATGGAAGGTGCAAGAATTCTTTCCTAGCGAGAAAAGGTTGGGAAATTAGCAGTCTTGATTTGCAAACCCTTTGGCAACCCTAAAGAGCAATCTGACACGGCCTGAGACAAGAGTGGGAGGATGGTTATACAACTGGTGCCCATTGTGCTCTCTGCAGACACCTCACCAGCAAGGCCACGGGAGGCCACATGCCAGTTCCATGTGCTTTCAGGAAAGCTAATTTAAATGACTTGAGGAACAGCAGTGCACTCCTGGGAACAGCTTCAGGTGTGGACACAAGCTGTGTCATACATAAGCTCAGTAAACAGGGTGGCAGACTGCAGTAAGAAGCACACGCAGTCATCTGTTAGCTTGTCCTCCTCCTTCAAGTTTGAGAATAACACTCAAGTGCAACCCTTGGTCAAGTTTCAAAGCCTAATCACCTCCCACTCCAGATACCAGGTCATACAGAACCCTGTACAATTTCTGCCAAGGGACTGAAGATTTCCAGCTCATACACGAGATGTTCAGATTTTCAGAGCCAGAAGTCAGGTCCCCTACCCCTGACAGAAGTCCCAACCACTACATGAGACAAGGCAGTTAGTGGCCTTTCACAGACTGAGCAGTGAAGGGAACTCCTCACTACCACATACCACAACCCCCGTTTGAGCTGCTTTGGTGAGCAGAACACACCACATCTAGCAGACAAAACTTCAAGTATTTCAGCTCTGTGCTTTGGGAATTAACAGAACAAGAACAAACTTTCAAGAAGCTCTTTCCCAGTTCTGTGGACTACTGGTTGCGTGTAATCTTGGTGGCTTAGAGGCAAGGAAAGAAACGTCCTCTTTTAAGTCCCTAATCCTTTCCATGTCACAGAATCAGTAAGAGGTTCTGTCTGTTATTTTTAGATGCGATTTAACATGACCTGGGAGGAAAAGAAGGAAGTAGGATTTTGTAGCCTGTGGTACATGAAGAGGCGTGAATAAAGGGTGTGCCCTTCTTAGGACATCAGTGGGCCCCACCACTGCCTCTCCCACCCCAGCTAGTCATCTCCAGCATTACATAGCAAGATTATTCAATTCTAAACACACCCAATCCCAGAGAGGAGCCTCCTCCAGGCCTGGATTTTCATTCTTTGAGACAGAAGCAGAGCATCCTGACAAAGCATGCACAGAGGTCTCGTGTATGTATTCCAAACATCTCAGCACGGAGCTGCTCCTGTTACGCTGGCACCCTCTAGTAGGGAACATTCCTGTCATTCTGCGGCTCTCAGAACAAAAGAGGACTTGGATACAGATGTTGCCAGAGACCTCTCACAGTGAGTCACATTTTGGAGGTGCAAAAGTCGTGAGGAATAAACACAGGAGCCATTCGGCTTTTGTAGGGAGTTCATACATGCCCTGAAGATTAGGCTGCTGTACTGAAAGAGGCAGCGCTGGCCGCCACACAGAGCTGCTCTGCTGTTAAGCAATGCTATCTCCATTACCTGTTTTGGAGAATGAAGACAAAGCCTGATCTAACACACCCTCTGTGTGTCTAACTACGCAGCTGCCTCTGCCCACACTGTTCTGCAGCACCAAGAGACTTAACCTTACCACTGATTAGGGACACGAACGTATACTTTACAGGAGAAACACTGGCACATAGGTTTTCATGAGCATTTTACAAATGGATCTTGCTAGCATTTCCCCAGACAGCACACATTCACCCACTGCCACTCCTACTCACCTTGTTGATGCTGAAATGGCCCTCAAACCTGCACCCATCCCCATTACTGAGAGGTATCTTCATTGAGTTGTCAATATGACCCACTTCGTGCCTTCCCATTTCATCTTGGATGTCTAGTCCAACTACTGCATGGGTGGGAGGGGAGAAGACAAAAATCAAACCAAAAGAAATAACAGAAGGTTGCAAAAGAAAAGCATGCACTGCTTTTACTGGGAAAAAAATGCATCTATTTTTTCCTGACATTTGACTAAACTGTGCTAGTAACACATTTGTCAAATATTGTTATACCTGCTCTTCAGAAAGAGCTTTGTAACCAAACTTTTCAGACTGCCTATGTGACACAAACACACCCCCCATACCCTGCCAGCTGACTGCAATCTCAATTACACAAACAAAAAAATTCAGGCCAACAAGGCAGGTGATATAAGAAAAGCCAACAACTAGCTGGTGCATTCAGAGTTACAAATGAAACTTGGGAGGTTTCTTGCTCCTAGAGACAAAAAGGTTGCTATGAAAAAAGAAAATGAGATTTAGAAAGAAGCCAGTGAGGCAGGTCAGCCCCTAAGACGGGCTGTAGACCATGCACAGGGTCCAAGAAAACAGGTGTCCTGGCCTGGAACAGAAAGTGATGAGGTACTGGCAAAGGCTGCAGCTACTTGAACTCCATCTACCCTGTTACAGAAGGGCCATTACCCGTTTGGGCCCATTTCAAGTATTATTTAAACTGCAAAGAAAAAACAGCAAGTGAAAAGGGGCACTCACATTCACAATGAAGGTTTGGCAAACTGATGTTCAGATTGACTTCTATTTTACCTCCGCTGTCTTTGTCTGGGTCATCCACGTAGAGCTCATTAACTCTGGAAGAGAGAAAAAACCAGTGGGTTCACACATATAGCTACTTTCCACAGGAAAAAACCCTACAACCTGCATGGGAAGGGGGCAAAAGGAGACTTTGAATTAAAAATAAAAAAAGACCATGGAGGTATCACTGATGTCCCAAAAAGGAGACTTTTGACTGTGTGACAGATGCAACAAGACAGAGCAGAAAGAGCCCTCCATAACTACATGGGGGAAATCACAATTTAATTTTACTTCTTGCTTGGTAAGTGTAGGAGGCTTTAAACAAGACCCTTGCACCAGCAGAAAACAAAACTCCTGCTCTGATTTATGCTTCCTGCCCCCTTCCCTAACCTGAGTTTCCAGAGGCGATACAAGACACGAACCTAACGTTGAAGAGGTGGCAGGCCAGTGTGCTAGCCCTCCACACACCTAGGCTGCTACTCCTTTGAGGAAAGAGGGACACATGTGCTTTTTGATTTGTTTCAAAAATAGTTCTGGAGAAAGGCTGCTCACAACTATCCCACAGGAAAGCTTATTTGAGAATCCAGCGTGGCATACTTCTATCTCCCTAGTATCTCGTTTCAATCTATGAATGGTAAGCAAAAGCAACAACTAAAATTGAGGAGAAGAGGATTTGAGCCAGGAACAGATGGGAGGAAACATCCTGGGCAGCAGGATGTAACACACTATGCAACAGTCTCCCAAAGACTAATGTTGTTTCATAGCACCCACAGTGCTGGCACGTGTTTCACAAAGACAAAATACAGATATAGAGTAAAAGGAATAAAGAGCGTAAATATTTATTGTTGGCACATAGGATCCATCTGACACATAAAATATAAACCAATAAAACCCCACTGCAAGCACAGCTGAATGAGCTGAATGCTCCTAGAGATTCCACTCCAGGGAAATCCAGCCCACTGAACTGAAAAGACGGCACGATCACCTTGCAACTCCTTCTCCCCCCGAGTCCAACACTGTTCAGCCTCATCAAATAAGATTTGACAATTTATCTTCCAGCTGGACAGATTATAAAGCTATGGGAACTTATGTTCAAGCTACATAAACTCCCTTCCCCAGTAAGTGCTCTGATTAGTTTCACTGAATGCTCAAAGCGCGTGAAACCCTTTGACAAGCCCTTGCCGAGGCGTCTATGCTAACAGACAAACCAGACCAAGGGAAGCTGCAAGACAGATCCAAAGTGATTTTGCTCTGGTGATACATCTCTGGACCATAATGAACTGTTTGCCCTGTGGATTGAGAAGAAACAAGCCTTCACACCGAGAAACACACAGCTGCCAATTTTTTTGGAGGTAATTACTCACAGGTCAGTGGGGTTTGCAGACACTCGTTTAAAACCAGCACAGCATTTGTCTTCGGCTTCGCAGCCCTACCTTTCTCTGTTTTTAATTGGCTTGACAAGTTGCTTGCAATCGTTACTCAACGTATTTTTCAAGTGATTAATAAAAATGACACAGAGGGAGGGGAAAGATTGCTCATCAGTGACCTAGTTAGAAGCTTCTTGGCTGAGCCCTCTCCTCCCGAGCGGAATGCATTAAATCTTCTACGTGTTTATTACTGGCAGATTGGGTAGCGATCGGGATTAAGTCATATGTCCAAATATGGATGCGAGGAGCAGCTCCAGCCAGGACAGGCGTTAATCCCCCAAAGCAATGCACCTCTCTGCGCATCCCGAGTCCTCCCCTCAAGATCCCAGTTGCCAGCCAACCTGTTTCATAACCGCACCTGGCTTCTTCCCAGCTCCCTGCCGTCTGAGATGCGGGCCATGCCCAGCCGGTGCCACGGGCAACTAGATGTTACTAGCAAAAAGGAGCACTGGCATGCGGGCTGGCGGAGAAGCGCACCAGGTTCAGCTGCGCAGCTGAACATCCCAGCTCTTCAGAGGAAAGCTCTAGGAAGGTCAATATTTGTGTTTACTGATTTCCAGTTCTGAACCTGTCAGGAAAACACGGGTTGGGTGTGGTCTGTAAGCAAAGGCACACAAGCCTTTCAGTGAGAAGTGGTTGCTGGTAGAAGTCAAAGGATAAACTGTGCACAGGGAGCCTACGGAAGCTCTTACATAGGAAGAGAAGCAGTGAGGTCACTCAGCTGAGACTGGATCACTGAGGCAAAGAGAAGTAGGCCAGTTTGTCCACGTCACACAGCCCATTAGTCGCAGATAAAGGAAACTGGTTTCCTGTCCTGTTCCCCGGTCACTGGACCAACGGTTCCCAACCTGTCCCTTGGGCAATGCTCACAGCCACTTCCTCCTCCTCCTCTTTACCTAGTAGCCCCCTGCCCCTCTCCTAGTCATGATCCCAATTTCATAACCCTATCTATCACTCCTCAAACATCTGACAGCTCGTGACAGTCTGTCTGTCCTTCCTTCCCCTCCCTTGGACCTGTGGTGCCACCTTTCATGGAGTACCCTGCCTGCTACTCCAGCCGCTGCCTTCTCCTGACAGCATCAGCTCTTGCAGAGGGCTCAAGCTAAAAACACAACAAGGTTTCTTAACAGGGGCTCCAAAGTGCACCCTCTGTGCTGACCTACTCTGCTACTGAGGTTCCCTCTCACTATGGGGACCCAAGGGCACAATGACAACACACCACAAAGAACTGGTATGCTTGTCAGCGTGAAGGCTGGGGCAAACCTCAAGAAGAAACAAGATCATTTTCAACAAACTGGAAATTTAACTCCCAAATTACATTCTGGAAACCTCAGAGGCAAAGCAAACTTCCAGGGTCAAGGCTACCCCTTCCAGGATCCCTCTGTGAACCACCACCAGCTAAGTCTGGATGGAGCTGGCAGAGAACTGGCGCTCACGCCTCCCCTGCTATCCCTCCTCCCAGGGCCAAGAAGCCAAACTGCATACAGTCTTCCTATTATTTTATTAGACAATCCTGGGATGTTGGGAAAAGCTCTATTTACCACCTCTAGCAACTCCCCCTGAAGGGATAACGTCTCCAGTAGAAGAAAAAGAGTTGGCTCTAATTTATAGCTGTTCCTCCTGGAACATAAAGTGTCCCAGGAGTAACAGTGCTTAACACTGGGCCTGGGACAAGGGAAATAAAACCTGAGGTCGGGCTGTTTAGACAGGCAGCACATAGGGTTGAATTGTGACTTCAAAGATGGCACCTACCTCCTCCTCAGACCTTAAGTATGTAGGAGTTGGCAGCTTACTAGTTGCTGTTATGGCCCATTTGAATAAAAGTGGCACAATAAAGCAGAGGTGAGGTGCAGAGCTATGAAAGTACAGTGAGGACAACAGGACACGAGAGGTGGACCTCTCCTCTGGCGCGGCCTCCCACTACTGCTTCAAGGAAAGGGAGGAAAGTTTCTCCACACAGCAGGAGCTGTGATCCACACAGAAAGAATCTGCCTCACTTCTAGAACGAGCCACTTCGAAATACTTCACATTCCTGAGTGGTGTTGCTCGGCCTCCCAGTTGCTTTTCCCGGTTGCTTACAAACTTGCAGCATTACACAGAAAAAGTTGGAGGGACTCTCTGGCTACAAGAGCAGATCATGCAAATGGCACGCGAGGGAGAACAAAGGGCGAAACAGGAGCAAGGGGGCTCAGCATTTCTTTTAAGATTTTATCCAAAGAAAGCCAGATCCATTCCCCACGCTTCAGGACTCAGAATTATGACACACCAGCTTTGTTTCTCCAGAAACAAAACTCTCCTGGTAAGAACTTCCACCCAGCAGGCCTGGCCACTAACATTAGATGCTCCCGCACTTCAACAGAGGCCCTTTGAATACAAGAGGATACACACTGCATGGACCTTTCAGAGCTTCACACACTGCCTGGGTGCCCTCTAAACACATCTTCCTTGTCCTCTGTCCTCCTTGTCCTAGTCTCTGCTTCAAGTTTTAGCCTTTTTCTTCCCCCTCCCTCTTTCACAGCAAACAACCAGGCACCCTCCTCCTAAGTCAGCAGCCTTACACAAAATACAACCACTTACTCCAGCAAGCTGCATTTTACCTTGCCCTCCAACTCCTAGGATGTACTCCCTGGTCTCTAGGACCTTAAAGCCTAAGAGGGAAAACAGTTATTCTTTCTTGAGGGAGCCCAAAGCTTCTCAAAAGACTTTCTCAGGTGATCTTTCTTGGCTCTGCTTGCCATTTCAGTTTTAATTAGGCATCTTCCAGAAACACGATCATCCGAAGCTCGGATTCCTGCACTACTGTCTCTTCGGTTGTGCCAGACCAGAGAAGACCCAACACTGGACAAACAATCCATCTTCTTCTCGATTTGTGCAAAGAAACAACAAGCAGGTTAGCAAATTCTCTACTATGTAATAAATTGTGCACGTCTATTGCTCTGCCATTCGTAATCTTCCTTCTGTGCCCTGAATCTCAATCAGTTCTTCATTGAGAAGGTCTTTGTCCCAGATTAGGTCTTGGCTCAGCAGTGAAGCACAGAAAACACACTGTCCTACAAAGGAAGGAATTACAGTTCTCCAGAAGGCAGGAAGAAGGAGAAGGGTTGGAAAGACGTCAATGTAGATTTGAGTCAGAAATTGCAAGTGACATCATGACATGACCTTCCGCTTCCTGCTAACCCACACATGTACATTAGGACAAACGGCACAACAACGCTTCACAAATATATAACACCTTTTATTAGGTAATCTCCAAGTTACTACGCAAACGTTAATTAAGCTTCTTAGCACCCCTGAGAGGTAGGCAGCTAAGTATTACATCCTTCTACAGAAAAGTGTCTGTCTCAAGGTCAGTCCTTGGCAAGAGCAGGATTACGACTCCCATTCCCCTCTGACTACCAGGCTGCATTCCCTGTGCTGGTCTAGTTTGCTCCAGCATTTCATGTGCCTCAACTGGATGAGCTGGTGGAGTCGGAGTTGCATCTCCAGCTTCGTATCAGAACATACGAATTGTGGCACTGTGCTCCTGCTGCAGATGGCCTACGCTTCCAGGTTACGGTTTCCAGCAGAAGGAACTCTTGCTGCACCAGGATCACACTGTGCTGCTGCCAGTAGGTGCAGCTTGAGCCTGCAGGTTGTTAGGAGAGATTTTCATGGGCCAAGAGCCACCAGACACATTTTTCATACCTTGCAGAGCTACGGGACAAAAAAACCTCTACAGGCACATGTGACAACAATCCTGCTTCGCTGCAGGATTGGTCTTGGGCATGCAAATAAATGCAGTGTGAACAAGCAATGTTGGTCTCAGAAGCTCCTTGCATTTTGCTTCCTCCCATACTCGGGGTCCCTGACAGCCTGCACGAACAGTCCAGTTGTGCCGCACTTGATGTGGCCCCGGCACAGGAGCTCGGCTGTGTGATATTTACAGACTGACAGTAATTTTTCATAAAACATTAAAGCAAGCAAGTGCCCCCAGTGAATCATAGAATGGTTTGGGTTGGAAAAAACCTTAAAGATCATCTAGTTCCAACCCCCCTGCCATGGGCAGGGACACCTTCCGTAGACCAGGTTGCTCCAAGCCTCATCCAGCCTGGCCTTGGACACTTCCAGGGATGGGGCATCCACAGCTTCTTCGGTCACTTTAAATGAACAAATTATTTGGACATTGCTGACGATTTATGCTTCTATGCAAACGCAGTATTTTTGTTACAAGTATTCTGCTTAAATAACTGTCTTGCAGGAGGGCACAGCCTTCCAATTGACAAACTTGTCACTTCAGCCTGTTCAGTGCCAGTTACTTCATCAAAAAAAAAAAAAAGAGAAAAAAAACACTGCCAGGAATGGTCTGCTGCTTTCTACTGCGCTGTGGCAGACGAATTATTGTTGAGCACCTACGTTCATAACACAGGTATCACATTCATACCCTCCTACCCCTTCTCCTGGCTGCCAATGCAAGGCAGACTAGATTAGTTAATTACACCTTTCCTCCTTAATGATGGAATACTCAGAACTAACTCTTATTGATCCTACAGAACACAATTCATGACCTAATTACGGTGATAAAACTGCAGGATTATCATCTTGCCAGCTATTAACTTCTAGCACTGATCTGAGCTAATTAGAAAAGAGATAGGTGGTTTCTACATTCTTGATTTGCAACATAACAGCAAGATGAATGAGGAAGGCCGTTAAAGGTATGCCAAGCAATTTCTAGCCCTCAACCTACTCTCAGCTCTCAACCTACTACTGATCCTGCCCAGGAAATGCCAGACACATTTAACACTTTAGCTACATTTCTTCAGCCATTTGAGTCATTTGCTCAGTGGGACAACTATGGGAATACTGTAAATTTTACAGAGGTTCAAAGGTGGAGCATGGACCTTAATTTTCTTTATCTGTCTTTTAGGGAATTGAGGATGTTAATCTAGGTTCATGTTTTGGACAAAGTCTTCAGTCACTCACAGTCTGGATGGGGTGGGGAGAGGGGGGAGAAAAACAATCAAGATAAGATCCTTGATTTCCAGAGTCAAACTCACCCTCCTCTTAACTGCAATGATGGGTTGTGGCTGAGCAAAGAAAGAAAATCCTCTTCCCTCACCAACCCTTCACTGTGCCTTTCTTGAAAAGGATGTAGCCCCACCTAAGAACCAAACTTTGATTTCCTTCATGGCTGCTCAGAAGACTGCCTGTTAGGTCACACAGTAAATCTAGAAGATGAGAAACTGGAGTTTTCTACCCTACTCAGGGCTCATCTACGCAGGAAGCAAGTCAGCAGCAAAATAGGATGTGCATTTATAAAGCGTTACCTGTGCTATATGAACTTCCTGCACGTTCGCTGTAACACGCACGGTGTCTTAGTTCGGCTTCCTAACTGAAGTCAGCTCCCGCGCACAGACGCAATCTCAGTGCTCATTAGAAATGCCCACACGAGTTATGACATAGCCACCGTGATGCATGCTGTCTTCCCCATATAGGTAATCTGTTTGGTTTTAGTGTTATGACTGTGATCCTCGAGATGAGGGTGTAATTTCTTGGCTGTCTGCCACCCAGACAAGTCTTTAGCAGTTGAGACTATAAACGCCAAGACAATGGGCTGGTCAAGGAAAAACAGCTTTGAAGTTGGGCAAGAGTGACCAAACAGAGATTTCTAGTAATACCAGGAATTTGAGTTGCTTCAGCCATATGAATGGAGAAGAAAGCCCAACAGCAGGTAGAAGCTAGCAAGTATCAGGGGTTAGCGTGGTGCAGAGCAGACCTTATTTTCTCATGTTACAGCATGAGTTCAACAAACCACACCAACCTCTCACTTCAGATGCAGATACCAAAGAAACCTCCCAGTGCCGAGAGTTAGACAGTTAATCCCGCGGGTACCACTGCTGCTGAGGTTGCTGACTTGCCCTCAAGCAGGCTGTCAGTGCACACACACCACGCACAATTACCCGGCATAATAGGGCTGTGAGGTAAGCATGAGTCCGCATCAGTGAACCTGGTACGTCTCTGATGTAAGGCATCAGGCCAAGTGCTCTCGATTTCACCTTGCCATCAAAAATGTGCAGCTATCCCCATACAATCCAGCTTTGTCAAGTGCATGACTGCTTTAAGGGAGATATTAACACATGAGGAAAGAGACTGATGCAGTCTCATAGCACGGCTGGCACTGGCAAAGCAGGAAAGCTCACCCCATGGAAGTGCACACTAGTTGTTCATTCAGATTCTGGCTGACACCAGGAGAGATCAAGCTGGGAGAGATACCTGTTGTAGGAGACTCTTAATACAAAATAAACTTGAAGCTTGCAATAAAATGTGATGGGAATTGAACAGTTTGCACATAAGGAATCTTCCGTATCTTCAGAAGTATTTGATTAATGGGCAAACAAAGCTGAAATATCTTTGCAAGGTAATCTCTCCCCTGTTATTTGCTACCACCCGGTCTAAATGGTGGCACAGAGTTTTCACACAATTTGTTCCAGACTACATAGAGATCCACACTTCTGTGCCTATTCTGAACGACGAGACTGTACTGCCTCGCAACACGCTGCCAGCAACACACACTCGAAAGGGAAATACAAGAGATTAGCAACATCTTTAAACACCCCTAAGGTACTGGGTTTCCCATAAGAGAAAGCAATGAGTAAGAAATGGAAAAAGAAGAGTTTACTTCCGTTTTAGAAGTTGCTGAACTGGGGAGCACTTTGTTATGTGACTTTTTGAAGTATTTCCACTGTTACAGGGGAAGCCTATTCACAAGTGCTGTGGGTGACCTGTTCCCAGCAAGAGAGATTTTGATGACCTGTAACTCATCAGGAGGTTTTCATACTCGGCAAGCTATTGTGTTGGATGGTCCATGACAAATCAGTTTCCTGCATTCATTTGTCTCAGTCTCTTCCATGACATCCTCTCTAAAATTTTACTGCTCTATTGCTTACAAACACCTCCTCCCCACGCAGTTCCTGCTGGGAAAGGCTGTTAACCAGCTCTCCGAGATGTTGATGAGAAACTTACCAGATGAGCATGCTGGAATGTACAGCATCTCTAATATCTTTGTGGAAAATGCATCATCTTGTTAAGAAAAAAGCATGAAGAGGCCTCAGAGAATCATACAATTTTGCTGTTTAAAAGGAAATTGCGAGTCAGGAAGCTACTGCTACATAAAGGCACGTGCACTCAAATAACCGGATCAAAATTAGGTAAATATTACTAATTCCTCTGGTAAAGCATTAACTAAAAGAAAAAAGAAAACCAGATGAGAGAATAAGATCGAAGAGGAAAGCAAGAAAAAAATACTGTTTTACTTGAAGCAATTTGTCCAGCTTTTCTCTATTTTTTAGAACAAGAAAACCAAGAAAATTCATCTCTTGAGAGAAGTGGGTTGATTAGGTGACCCTACTATTTTACAAGCAAATGCACGGAACTGAGTTCAAAGAAACGGCGAGTGAGTAAGAAACCCAAGATACCATCTCTGAAGTAAACATGCAATGGGCGTAAAAATCAGCTAGAG
The DNA here is from genome assembly GCF_000690775.1 of Eurypyga helias. Taxonomy (NCBI): domain Eukaryota; kingdom Metazoa; phylum Chordata; class Aves; order Eurypygiformes; family Eurypygidae; genus Eurypyga; species Eurypyga helias. Next base: position 31,428 of record NW_010235475.1, read on the forward strand.
CTAGATTACGCTACTGTCTTAAGGTTAAACATTACTCAAGGTTAAAATTATTCTACAAATTAGATTCCTGACCCCAGTCAGAAGCGCAGAAAATCAATGAAAAAGGCGCCTGGTTATCAGCGGGCACGTAACGCACCGTCAATCCAAGTATGGCACACGAGCCCTACGCGTTTCGGACCTTTTTTGTTCAGCAGTGACATCTGTTGCTATCCGGACCATCACATAAGTCTGCCAGAAGTTCCACCCTTCCTAACTATCCAGGAACTGTGTCTCATAGTCTAGTGAGCTCACTGCCACATCAGCAAGATGATGGAGAATGTTTCCTAGAACCCAAGACAGGGGTACCTGTGCTAACAGTTACTAAGAACAGTTTACTTCAAGGCAGGAGGAGCATGAGAATGGGGGGGGGAGGGGGAATGATCTGATTAACTAAAATACTTGTTCTATGAGTAATTTTTTAAAGCAGAAATTATTTCCATTTTCCTCAAAGCAAGGTCCCAAAGAAGTTACACAGAACAACTTGTCTTCAGGCACAAAACCTGTCAACTAAGTTTCCAAGTGAGACTCAACAAGCAAAAGGAAAGAAGATCAAACTCATGCATGACTAAAGGTATCTGCATGCATCACAGATTCAGCACTGACATTAAAAAAAATGTATTCTTAATATTAAACTAATAATCATTCATATTTTATGTAATTCAGTTTTCCAAGAAGCATCTCCAAAACCATCCTATGAAGAGTGGCAGAATATGATACCCATTTTATCCCCAGGGAATCAAAGGGAAAAAGAAAATGTCAGAGATGCCAGCATATCTGCAATGGCACCCCACAGTCTCAGAGCATGGACCACGTGGATTCAACCAGTAGGCACCACACATTTAAACATACTAGACTAATGATGCAAAATACACCAGCTTCCCAGAATCACTTCAAATCAAACAAGTACAGAGGAAACTGCCCACTCAGGAGGAGAGGAGAAACGGCCTAAGGAGGAAGAGGGAAACTGCAATGGGCTGGCACTGATCATCTTAGCATTCACGCTAGTTTACACATGGTCACTAGAGAACTGAAACGGGTCAGAAACTTTTGATGTGATCTGGGGTCTCATGAAAAATATCCACTGTGCTCAACTTAGAAATCCCGTATGCAGCTAATATAGGATCAAGCAGGTCTGGAACAGTTTTCTCTATCACTACTATTTTAGAACCAAGTTTGCCTAGCGTACTTTAGTTAATTAAAAAGCTGAAGAAGTGACTGAGAATTTGGAGTCAGCCAAAAGGAATCCAAAACCCATGAGAAAACTAACGGACCTAATGAAATTACAGGCACGTTTCTTCAAGATAACAGAGTAAAGCTGTAAAGAATCATATACACACATACATTCAAACAAAGGAAAACATTATTTTACTTACATTTCAGTGGCTATGAATCCGGTGAGCTCAGACAGGAAGAGAAACAGTATGAAGAGACAGCAACAGACAGAGACTGGAAAAGAGGCAAGAAGAGGAAAAGGTTAGTTTCATATCTCTAACACAGTCAAAAACTGTTTTCACACAGGCATATATTTCCCCCCCAGGATATGCCACCCAGACACACTTGAGACAACACAGATAAGACCATCAGAGCAGTGACTTCAGTGGTGTGACAATACCCAACATCCTGCAGGGTATCTTAATTCTTGGGCCACCTTTTCCCTTACAATTTCCATCTCTAGCACACAACAGTGGTCTGCTGGATCTCCCTCCTTCATGACAAAGCTGCTTGACAATATGACTTCTTTGGACTCCTTGCTCCAAATGTAATTTTCTTACTACTAAAACCTCAGAAAGGAAAAAGAATCAGCACGTCCTTGCTTCAAAAGCATACAGTCAGCTACACAGTGATGTGGATTAGGAGACATTTAGGTTTTCCATCAAGTTCTAAGGCTATGTGTACGTCACCTCACACTCTGCACTACCCACTAGATAGAGCTGGTATGCAGGATCATGGCAATAATGGACTAGTCTAGCCAGTGCCTGGTACCTCTCTAATTCTCCATTTGCCAATATATCAACTCTTCAGAGAGGGAAATTTACCAGCGAAGGAACTGCAAAGTACCTGGACAACAAGTCCCATGGGTTTTCTAAGAACACCAACCTAGAGTTACCCACAGTAACTGGCATATTACTGGTTACTCTTCATCAGGAAAATATTCAAAACATTGTACAATGACATTCATGTGGCAGTGACAGAGTCACTGACCTGCACAGGAGGGGCTGGAAGGAAGGACAGCTGTAAACCCTATTGAACAGGGCTGACTGGAGTAGACAAGGATGTGCCAACTCAAGGAGACAGGACAATGTGTATTTGTATTAAATACCCAAGTTCACCATGAATCACTATACGAAAGAGTAAACCAGGAAATAGCATGCTATCCCAGGGCTGTGACAACAGGAGTACAATCTGGCTCAACCCTCAATCCCAGCAGAGTCGCAATGACCAAGCACTCTTTTACCACAGCCACTAATTAAGATTGAGAAATACATAAGAAAAACCCTGTTCCTCAACTTTATTCCACAGGACCTATACAGCCTGAATACCCATTCCTTTGGGAAGCTCAAGCAACAACTGGCTGGAGATTTTATCGTACAACTGTGACTGTCCAAACTCCCTTGGTAGAGAATGCAAGAGGCAAGGGAAGGAAAGAGGAGGGACTTAAGGCAAATACTGGGATAGACCCTCAAGTGACCTAAAGCCTTGTGCCTCGTTCTTCAGAGTAGTCAATTTATAGTTCTGAGGAAAGAAAATGTGTTGCTTCCCTTCCTCACAGTCATTTCAAGGGTGGATTAATTTACTGACCCTCTGGAAAGTGCAAGGAATTATGCCAAAAAATCCATTAGCTAGGATGAAGAAAGAGAAAAGGGAAAAACCAAAGACCAGTAGAAAAATGGGAAGCAAGAGGGGATATTCATTTCTAAAGAGAAACCTCAGATGGTAACACAGCTCCTTCCAAGTCTGGGATGTCAAGACACAGAACACCATCGCCGCTGTAAGCCAGCTACGCCATTGGCACGGTGCACCATGCAGCACAGGGGAGGAGGAAGGTCTACTTCAGGCACAGCAGCAAATTATTCTGAGAACACAGACACCTATGTAAAAGCACACAGAAGTAACCTAGGCACAAGACTAGTTGGTCCAGTGTTTCTTAGTATTAATCACGGAACAGCTGAGACATAAGATCTCTGCTCTTTGGCAGTATGCAGGGAAGAATGTTCGACATAGAGACAAACCTTCCTTCTTTAATTGCTTCCCATATTCTTCTCTGCTTGTTATCATCCTGTAAAGGCTTTCTGCAGCATTGGATAGAGCCCACCCCGCTCTCCAGCACTTCAGTGCAAGTCTGGTACTACTAACTGTAAATTCTCACCCAGAGCTTTCTCTCTCTTCCATTTTTTAAACTATTTTCTCTGCCATTTACATAATCAAAATATCTTCTCCTCCCCCAGTATACAGAGTGTTTGCTCCCTCAAGTCCATCTTCCAGTTCAGCTCTTGCAGCAAAAGTTTGTGACAATACTTGACCAAATGCAGTACAGGAAAATTTCACTAACATGTACCTAAAAAATCCTGCAAGAATTCCCTAACACATTTGGCAAGGACTGACTTTCAAGGCTCCTCAATGTTTTTGCCAGTCTTCAAACTGCACAGTCAGTAAAATGACTACTGAGGATGGACGTGAGAGGGGTGTGTAAAATCGTGAGCAGCCTGAAGGAGATGAATGGGGAACAACCACTCACTGTTTCTTCCAGCAGGGGAACAGGAGGGAAGGGGGAGGTTAAAAACAAGGTATTTTCCTTTACGCAACACCTAACGAAATTTTGGAAATTCTTGACCATGGATGTTGAGGATGCTTTAAAAAAAAGAAAGCCTATAAGATTTCAAAAAGGAATTATACATGCCCTGAAGAAGAAATCCATTGAGGGCTGCTAAACACAAAGGAACGACCTTTAGCTCAGGAAGTTCAGAACTCCCAAATGACCAAAGCCTGGCAAAGTGTTTAAACTGTCCTCATGCTCTTTCTCAGGCATCTGCTGCCAGCCGCTCCAGGCAAGAGGACACCAGGCTACATGTATATTTGCACTGACCTAGGCTGCTCATGTGTTAAACTCTTCTCGCACACACACACTTTAAGGGCAGGGGGGTGTCTCTGGCTTATGTGAAAGTCTTATACATTAAACTGCCTCTAGGGCCAATGTTTCTTCAGATGCAGAACATGAGCTCCTCTCCTTAGCAGGGAGCTGCAGGCATATACGAAGATCCCAGCACGCAAATTTACACACGCAGTGCTTCAGCTACTTATTTCATAGTGAAGGTCTTTACTTGCTCCCATGCAAATGTGCAGTTCCTGCCACCCACATTTGACAACTGCATTACATTTGGAAAAGTAGATTAAAGGCTAGGATCAGACAGAATAAAACAATTCATGCATAAAGCTTAGCTTAACTGCAAGAGCACTGCGTGTTCCCACAGAGCTCGACAGACCATCTAAGACAGGTTGCTTCAAACTCAACTATGGCCAAGCAATCAATATATCAAAGGTTGCTGGTGTTAGGCACACTGCTGTTGGCTAATCCCTAATTCCAAGGATGGGAAATTCTGATGAATTTTATTTCCTACGCTAGCTTTGACAACCTAACCTTTTCGTACATACCCCTTCTGATACATACCCCATCTACGCACATTCCTGGCTCTTCCTCCCCACCCCACAAGAAATGAAAGAAACGTGAAGTGTTTAACACACCACACAGACTGAGAACGTGGATCCATGTCTATATTAAGGCATAAAATTAATAGCATTTATTATTTAATGGAGCAAACTGCTATGAAGTGCAAGGAATGGGTTTTGTTACAGATGCCATGTGAATCATAACTTTGATATTTCCTGATGTGTATTTAAAACTCCAGCCTCCAAACAGCATAGAGTATTTCTGGATAACATTAACCATGTGTGCATACAACACGTGCGTGCAAACTATGCATCCACGCTGACGGCTACATAGCAGGACTGCTACAGCAGCTGTCCGAGTTGCAGGCCCCTCTCTCAAGAAGTCAGACTGCTTCTGTCCAGCCAGAGGCCAACTGTCAGCCAGCCAGGGCACATGCTGCTGCTGTCTACATACCCAAACATGGCCAAGTTGTCACCACGTTAGTCAGGTCTGTTAGAATGGCCATGTGCTGGCATCACAGACATGCGACGCAGGGGTGGGAAGGCCTGCAAAGACTGGCACAACCATCTGGCGGAAGAGGGACAACAATGGCATGAGCGGCTGAGTGGCACAGGGAACCCAATGCTGCCTGAAAGCAGCGATTTTTACTGACAGAAAGGAATGAGCAACTTTTCAGAGAAGTCCACAGCGGTGGGTATGTAGTTCTATACAAACCTCACTCCAGGAAAATGCAATGGACTGTTCTTGGTTCCTTACCCAGCCGGAAGGGTTGCTACGCAAATCTGAAATATTGTGTATGCCGCGTTCACCGCGACTTTTGAAATTATAAAGCCTCAGTAACACTTCAGTTGGCTTCTGAACTTGCTTGCATTCGAGATCACCTGCTCTTCTCCACCAAAATGCCCTAACACTTACTCTTCCTGAGCTGCTTCTTTCCTGGAAGAGCTGGCCACTTTAGCCCTGGGGGTCAGAAGCAGAGCTGGTATTTTCTATGTGTTTGCTTCTGTAATCTGATCTACACCTTCTTCCCTAATAAACCTCAAACTTTTCAAAAAAAGGCCTTATTACAATTCAAAAGCAACTGTAGGAATCCTGCAGTAAATCCACTCCTATTCCAGAAAGCCTTCAGCACCAGAAGTGATACCAAACTAGAGTTTTGGCAGAAATCATGTGGGAACGACCTAAACTAATAGTTGGCTACCACCATTTTTTTAATATCTGCTCTGTCGGTCAAACTTGAAGGACTTAAAGTCAAAATGCAATTTCAGCCATAGTCGTTTCACATATTTACTGGACCCCAGAAGATTTTTTGAGAGGCAGAAACTTCCCCTAATCTCAAGTCCCCAATGTTGTTATAAGCTGACTTCCCTAAAGCATTTATCATGAAATCACACAGCCTTCCCAGGCTTCAAACTGGCATGGCAACAGGCTGGTCTCGTTCATGGCCTCCTACAACACTCAAGATTACTGGCTTTCAAATTACAAGTCGCAGGGTTGGTCAGACAGAAAGCCATTAGGAAAGCTGCACACAAGATCCTCACATCCACCACAGTTTGCTGGCTGCCTGTGTGGTTCAAAAGCTTCTATCAGCCTGCCTAAAAACACTCTGACAAAAAGAAGGAGAACCAGTTAGAGAAGAAAATCAAAGCCTGAGAAGCTGCAAATAACAATATAAGAAATAAGTCAGCTAATAATTTTAAGAGTCACAGCCTTCAAGCCTTCCCACAACAGACTTATCACTCAAGCTGTTTACTGGAGATCAGAAAGCCCAACACTGGATGGCCTTTGATGGTTTTTTTTGTTTCTAAAACATACTGTTTTGCAGGTGATTCATTAACAAGACAAATTTTCAAAGGGAGCCCAGTTATAGTGTGGGAACTCTTGGTTTCCAAAACAGAAGAGAAGGCAGGATCACTAACAAGTTCAAAGTGTTCTTTCAAAACACTAAATCTCATATGCCTCTAAATTAGCAAACAGTTTTATTCAAGCCCTTTGTTCACAGTTTCAGCAAACCTGAAAGGGAGTCAACATACAAGTAATAGCGGTCAGGAGAACACAGAGGACAAGGACTCTCTGAAAGTAAATAATGTGCTATCTTCACAGAAGCACAGCATAGTTGAGGCTGGCAGGGATGTCTGGAGATCATCCCACCCAACTCCCCTGCTCAAGCAGGGTCAGCTAAAGCAGGTTGCTCAAGGCCAGGTCGAGTTGTTTTGAGTATCTCCAAGGATGGAGACTCCACACCACTCTGGGCAACCTGTTCCAGTCTTCACAGTAAGGAGGGAGGAGTTTCTTTAGCGCTCAAAGGGCTTTCCTTCGTGTCCACTGATTCACTACTACTGATTCAGTTCTAGTTGATGCCTGCTGTCACCAAGGGATATGACATCACTCACGTCAGCAATGACATACAAGGCTACTGACCCATCTACAAGAATGGATGAATGGAGCACAGCTACATGATCAAAGGAAGTCACTGTTCAATGGAACAGGAAAGCTGCATTAGGCAGCTAATTACAGGCCTGGCAGGATCAACCTGATCAATGTTTACCACTCCGCACAGTGCATTCACCGCATATAATTGTGTGAAATTGCATTACTCAGCCTACAACCTCCCTCAGGAGGAGGAAGGAAGGAAAAGGGGCCCAAGGCGAGAGATCTGTATCAGCCGAAGCCTATGTATTGATACACAGGAGTGAGAGTGGATTGTTATCGCTGGTTTCTGACCAGGCAATTCTTCTTCTTTAAAAGCATGACAAATAATAACAAAATAAGATCTCTGCTCATTACTCCCACCTACAACATCAGATGAATCCCCTTGGTACATTGTGAGAGAAACAGGTTTCCCAAACCATCTTCACCGCTGGGCACTGCATATCGCCACCCACACTGCTCCTTACTGATCCAGAGCCTGGATTCAGTTTTCAGCAATTTGGTTCCCTAAGTCTCTTCAGAGAGCAAATACCTGGGCTTACTAACTGTGAATGCAACTGTCAGCAGCTGCTTTTCCATGCTGACTGAGGGGATGCCTATCAGAGAGGTAAAAAACATCTGTGGGCATCCTCAGTGTTCGGAGCAGATTCGCAGCTTCTGTTCACAGGATGACACTAGCAAAAAGCTCTCTAGTTACTTCAGTAGCTAGCAGAGTGGGTGATTCAGCGCTAGGTTTAGGAGCTCCCTTTCCTGAGGATACATCCCTACTACTTTTTGTTCTTGAGATTCTGAATCCATGCAAACGACTCTGCCGTTTAGTACCACCTGACAGATTGGGCAAAATGAGCTGTCTCAGCAACAAAGGATACCCTTTCCAGTGTTTAGGATCCCTTTTAAAAAGTTCCCTGGAGACAGAGAAGCCAAATGATCACTAATTTTAGACCAGGGGTATACAAGGACATCAAAAAGAAGTGTTACTTACTAATAGCCCCTGTGTAGGTTGGCTGCGTAAGGTCTTTTGGCACCTTCCTGTAGATGTCAAACCTGAAAGAGGAAAAGCAACAGCCATAAAACAGGTGGAACATTTCAATACATTTCGTGTCCCCACAGGGATGAAGGATACTGAAGTTTTTCCATCCAGCTTTCCAACATTTTTTCAGTTTGCAGAAGGATATGAGAAGGAAAAACAAAGCAAAACAAAAAATCATTTTTCTTTTGTACAATTACGTAACTGCACTCCTTCTTGGCTCCAATTTCCAAAGCATTTCTCTCCGCCTCACTGTCATGATCTATGCAATCCGAACTGTGAGAGATGCCAGGGAAGAAGTCATGCTGAACAAATTTATAGACCACCGTAAAAGGAAAAGGATACTCTTACAGAGCCCTGAATAAAGAGGCTTGGCAAAAACACCCCAGTGGGACACAACATATATTGCCCCTTGTAGTTTGCATCCTGCAATAACCAGAAAACGACAATGCCAAAGTCAGAAATCAAGGTGTTAAGACAAGAAACCTCCCCTTGGACACTGGATACACAGCAGAAATTATCCCAAGAAGTTTGCTACTCCCCCAGCAAAATCTAGTTTAATATTAGACTGTTGTTTTGATTCAGTCATATCTTTTAATATCCATATGGCTCAGCTTTGCTATTTTAAACCCTCCATGGTTAAACTTTCACTGCCCTTATGAAGTTAGCTGTATTATTTCCTACAACCTTGTGTTCCTGCACAACCAGCCGCAATGCAGCTCTGACATCAGTTTTTCCAACACCCAATAAAAATTAATTAATGCATTAAAAACACACACACCCTAAAGAAGGAAGTGACTGGTTTTCCCCCAAATAGGCTTTTTTTTTTTTTTGGATATACCACATGTGGGTGAGATTTTGATGTTTTTTCCAGCCCTGGAGAGGTATGAGAGACACTGGCTTCCAAATTCCTATTCTATACTGCACCAAGATGAAACACACCCATGTTTATTCAGTAGTTCCTGCTATACTAAAAACTATACTGAGAGTTTAAAAACTAGATCATTCTTATTTTCTTCACTCTTCATCTGTAGAGATCACTTATAACTTGGAGGCACTCTGGGTAAACAAAACAGCATTTGCCTTCCATGAAATCAGAAGGACAGTGATGCTCTGTTTCGTACAGAAGCTGAAGCTGGAGGAAGGAAGGGTAAGAGGGGAGGAGAATGGGTATAAAGATAGCTCACCTACCCAGCTCAAGTCCCAAACACGCTATGTAATCGCTTAACTGTTCCAACAACCCACTGCAAACACTTGACAGATCATGCTGCACAGGATAGGTATTGGAGCTATGCTTTTATGACACTACTCACTGCCATCTCCTAAATAGATTAGTAATATTCCTGAACCAAACAGTCCATTTATGGCTCTCCAGCTGCCCTGAGAACATCTGGAAAGTGCTGTTTACATTCTTTCCACATACACCAAAGCAACAGCAGCAGTGGATGGTAAAGCAACCCAGAGTAGCTGGTGACATCATGGTCTCACAGGCAGAGGAAGTAGCTGATCGTTCCTGCTCACAGCCCATTAAATGCTGAATGCTGGCGTCGTCTCGCTAAAGTCACAATAATAGATGAACAAGGCTAAAAAAGCTGAGAGAGAAAGAAAGAGAGAGCGCGCACATGAACACACAGGAGCTGCTGAGTGTGAGTGAACAATTCGAAATAGGAAATAGCTCAATGCTGGATTCAGTAAAAACAGCAGCATGTGGATACTATAAAAGGAAGTTTGTTCTCACAATGAGAAATATTTACTAGTTTTTAAATGATGACCCATCACAGGATTAAAAAAAAAATAGCAAAACAATAAATCTAGCTTTTTAAATAACTCAGTGGAAAGTTGATGTCATGGCAAGGTTCTCTCCTCTCAGACTGCCATTTTAATCACACCCAAACCCCACCAATCAAGTTTTACATGGTATAAATAAGCTAGGATTAGGCAAGGACACTACAGAAAGCAATCAATGGCTCCCAGCCACATTCATCGCTTGGTTTTAAGTGCTTAAAAGGCAGTGCACACTCTCTGTGCCGTTCTGCTGCTCCTCTACACGTTACATTCCCTCCCTCTTCTACTACTGTATCTAGATATACATATCTAAAAAAGGGCTAAGAAGGTCTCTGGATCTGATTTACCTGGGGTTTTGAGAACTCCTGGGTCTGTACTTGGAGGCTCAAGCCTCCCTGCAAGCACAGTACAGCACACTGGCAACCGCTGGCACGAGGCTCTTCACGCACTTGAAGGATCACTTAACGCACAAGCACAGTGAGCGTACACAGCTTGCTAGGCAAAGAACAGCAGGCAAACAGCGTCCCCGCCTTGAACTTATAGTCCAAAGGCACATACAAGGAGAGTGCAGAACAACTCAGGAGGACTGCATAAAGCTTTAATGCCTCTGTATGTAGAATTAACACATTTTTAGTTAAGTACGGACACTAAGGAATAACGCAGAATCAAGAGTGGACAGCATATGCAAAAGAGGCAATGAGAGCAGACAGGATGGTGGGGAGGAAGGAGGAAAGCTTAGCTGAGGTCCTATGGATGAAGGCAGAAGCTTGAAGAATGACATCCAGAACCTCACCCAAGCAGCAGAAGGGCAGACAAGCAAGGAAGGTGTATTTAAGCTTGCAGAAGGATGCCAAAATGATCAAAACAATCAACATTATCTGCAAGGGAATGGAAAGAGACAGTTTTGGAGTAAGAGACAAACACTGCTGGCTAGCTTTTGCTCGCTGACACGTGATACAAGTAAGTCCAAGAGACTACCAAACCAAAAAGACTGGGTATGGCATGTATCCTGGGAGAACATTAATCTGCTTGGAAAATACATGCCTGGATTAGGAGGGTTTATACTTCAGTAAAGGAAAAATAAGTCTTCAGGGTACCAGGCATCTTCTCATAAAGCATTTGATACTGGCCACAGCTCAAGAGAGTACAATTTGTTCAGTCTTACCCAGGATTGTGAAAACAGTAGTTGGGTTTACGCATTCAGATAAGGGCAAGTTGGAAGCGCAAAAGGACAGCAAGACATCAAACTTTGAAGAGAACGATGGAGATACTTGCATGGCCAGGGAAGAGAGCTGGTTTAAACTCTGAGGATAAAAGAAAATAAAAACTGCAGAGGATTCAATGACAGCTTGAAAAATATGTTTGAGACACACAAGAAATAGGAGATCCCAGCGTTAAGGAGAGGACTGAACCCCCCAAATGACCTCAATTACACATTCTAATAAATAAGTAAATCAAGAAAACTTCTCAAACCAATCTGTGAAGTTGGGAAGAGTTACTTTAACAGGAGATCCTAAGTCCCAAGAAATCAAAGATTTGTGAAAGTCATAGCTCCCATCAGACCTATGGGTTAAAAATCTGATTAACTTCTAGACTCCAGTAGACAAACTCCTCTGCTTTTGCCACTGGCTCCTTGCCTACCTTCACAGAGCTCAAAGCGATTTCAGGGGATCACTTACACTGTCCTGGGAAGCGAAAAGAACGAGGATTAGACACCACAGATGATCTGTAATGTATGAGGGAGGAGGCCATGGAGTTGTATGCATGGTAAAAGGGAACAGGTTTTACTTGCCCTCAGGTCAGATGTTCCTGCAAGCACCTGCAGTAAAAATTCCAGTAAGCTTCCAGGTTCCTGAGGCATTGGTCACTTGGAAGAGTATTTGCACCCTGGGAAAAGAGAGGAACCTTGTGCTCTAAATATTGCAAAAGCTGCCTTACAGATTTCCGATACTGGCACGTTCAAAGCAGTGGAAGACATTACTAATGCTGGAGGAAGGAAGACTGGATGTTCAGAAAGGTTATACCAGACAGCTCTTAACACAGTGAGACACAACGTACTACACTGCGAATATCCACTCCGACAGCGCTGTAGTCATACCCGAAAGGGGCATGAGAAACCAGGGTGTAGATTTACAGCACGTTCACTGCCCCGCAGTAACTGCAGTACTTTATGCAGTACCCACTTTCACAAAGTGAAAGTACCCACTTTCACAAAGGGATACGTTACCTTACACTTGCAAAGCATGCACATGTACAGTTTCCATACGATGACCAGCATGTTATGTACATTTAACTTTTGGCAACTTTCTTCCTTCGCTCAGAAAGGCAAGACTTGTAAGGCCTTTGAGTCAATCAGCTGACATAGCACCAGAGTGGAAACAACAAATGTTTTGCTAGGAAAGCTCTTCCTCCAGGTCATATGTATCCTCATACAGGGAGGGCTGGACCTTGCAGTACCAGAATACAAGGCTAAAGATAGAACTAGGCTGTCATCAGTATAACAGTGGAATTTCCTGACACATCTAGTGCATCTATTGTCTTTTCTTTCACGGAGAGCGTGGTTGCAAACAAAGAAATAAAACAAGGCCGTTTGGCAATGTCAGAGTTTCACAGGAACCAACATCCATAACTAACATCAGGGAATGCTACAGTACTTTTTTCTCAATCCAGTGCTGAAAGGATATAACCAAAAACTTTCTCACCTCCCTGACAGGAATGTCAACAAACTGGTCAAACAACGTTGTAAAGAAGCGCAGCACAAGGATCATTCTTAAACAGGTTCTGAGCATTCACAAACCTTAGCATGATTAAGCAAGGTCTGAGGCAGAGCTCCAGCTGTCTGATGGATAGGTGTGCACTAGTCCTCTCAGAAACACAGAAATTACGTGTTTGGCCTCATCTTACTGCAGTTGCACAAGTGGATAGTGAGATAAAATTGCACATGGGGCACCTCAATGGAGCCAGACAAAAGGATGGCAGATTTCAAGGGCCAGTATTAGATGGACTTCAGAAGCTGTATCTAGACTGACACGGGCTGTTGCTGTTCAAACATCTTTTTTTCCTCAGATAGAAGTATATGCTCTTTGTGTTCACCTTTTTTTTCCCTAGGATCTCCTAGAGCCACGGAAAGCATCAGTGTTTAAACAAGGCAGAGGCAGATGCAGCAATGCTCACCTGAGAGGGACTGCCACAACAGTCACGTCCAAGGCTGGCTACGCGGAGGCAACGGTAGGTCAAACCCAACAGTATGAAGCAAGTTGACCATCATCAGCCCTGGGGTCATCTGTCTGATTCACAGCACAAGACAGGTGACAGGGAGGGCAGAAGATCTCTACCCAAACACGGTGTTTTTTTCTAGACTGGACACTTCAAATGCCTGCCCGGGGAATGGGCATGAGCTCACTCCCTCAGCCGGAGCTGCTAGGGGCAGGGCTTCCTGCCAGGGCGCGCTTTAAATACACCTGAACAGTTTCAAGCCTGGATCTGAAATATTTCAGGAAATGAAGTGATACATTATTTCACTGAAGATTATCACCTTTCCAAACAGAAAAATCCTCTCTGACATCTTCAGTCTGAAAAGAGCTTCAATAAAAATCGTACAGCAATACCTCTGTAAGATGCAGTTAACTTTTTCATGAGCAAGAAGAACTTAAGGCAATTAAAAAAAAAAAATACTTGTAAGTATAACAATCCTGATTGGTTAAATTTTAATGTCTTGTAGCAAAGGGATACTGCTACCTAAAGGAGTTCATATCAGAGAAGAGGGAACACTACTTCCACCTTCAGTCTACAGCATGTTGTATCTCTCAAGCCTGCCCACCTCTCCCTGGGACAAATAGCAGTAACGCACTGGCCATGTCACCTAGGGCAGATGTCCAGAGCCCAGCTTATACATCTCCCTACATGACTGCGTGGAGTCAGTGCCGAGACAGCGGATGCCCTAGCTCTGCTGAGCACTAAAACAGAACTCTGGAGCAAGCAGCAGTGAGATGTTTTCATGTAACCTTCGGCAAGGCCTCTTTTTACTTTTTACTTAACTATGGGGCAAGGGAAAGATTCTTTTGTGGCTCTTGGACTGTATTTTGGATTCCAGTTAATCAAGCAGCCAAGCAAAGCACAACACATTCGTATGTGGCACTTGGTCACAGAGCAGAATTCAGGCACTGTTAAGTCAGCGGCAGTTTAATTTTCATCCCTTTCCACTCCTCAGATGATTCAGAGATTTAGGTGCTCACAGACAGGAGAAAAACGTTTTTATTCTTTAGGCAGATTATGTTTTTCCCCGGAACTGAATATTTAAACATTAGTCTTCTTTTTGAAGCATGCGGCTGTACTGTAGGTACTTCTGCTGCATGTACCGAAAGGGGATGGTGTTCAGAGGACACGATCGTTCATTATAGCAAAATATATTTCTGATGTCAAAGATTATTTAAAAAAAAATTTAAAAAATCAACATAATGGCTGGCATTCCACCTTTAGCAGGTCAATGGTGGCGTAAATGCATCATGTCATCTTGTCTTAGCAGCAAGGGTCCATGGCTGTGATTCACACAGAAGAATGTGGGTGTTGAAACAAGGCTTGATTCCCTACCTCCCATATTAACCAGCTTTTAGAAGTGGCATCTATTTTTCAGCAGATACCACGTTTGAAGTTGAGGTCACTAATTCCTGGTGACATTACTCACTATCAATAACAAGTCCAGTGCACAGTGAACAACTACCTTCATTTCATTACACATCAGTAGCTTTCAGATCTCTATAAAAAAAGAGATGGCCTGGTGCTGCTGAGCCTGTTTGCTTCATTAAGAAGTAACTCTACTTGAAGTGACTTGCAAGTACAACACCTTTAAGAGCAGAAACATAACTTCACTGTTAACCAAATAACTGAAAATTGTGCAGCAGATTTGACTAAACTAGACAAAGTGGGGGATTATCAAGTACAGATACAAAAGATTAACCTTGAAAATCCCATAAAGATTATGCTGCTACTGCAATAAAAAGTTTGAAGAACTTTGAGCCAGTGTATTCCAACATGCTGCATGTTGGAGATCCAGTGCTGGACAAGTGCTCATTCATTATGAGAAGGGAACAGCATCTTCATCATCATCTATCAGATACCATAATGCCTCTCAAAGAGAATTAAAGGAGCGTGGGGGAGATGTCCCTAGGGTTTCCAAGATACAGGGGAAAACCCAGATAAGAAAAACACAAATGGTGAAGCCTTGTAGCCTGAACTGTCCCAAAGGGCTTTCAGGGTCAGCAACAACTCCATCCCAAATTGCTTCCTTTGTGGCAAGAAACACAACTGCTCTGAGAAACAGAGGAGCTGCAGATTAAAAAAGGCAAGGTGCCTATGACATATGCAGAGGGACAGGATGCTTAGCTGAAAAAATGAAGAATAATGTATCTTCCCAAGCTGAGATGGCTTCCTGGATCACCAAAAGCCCTTGGTCAAACATCATCTCACGTTTAGATCACAGCACAAAGGAGCAAAGAAATAATAAACTCTGTCTTCAGTGGCAGTCAGCCTCCCACTGAAGTGCTGTGAGGCATCGAGACCAGCTGTATCACCCAGACTTCTGCTGAGACACCCTCTTCTCACACAGGATTTTAATACCTGCAGTAGAGGTTAATTCAGTCCCAAGACAGCTGTGTAAATCAGAACGCAGGAATAAGTCAGCCTTTTCAGAACCTTTTCAAAAGCAAGACTGTCACACTAAAACCACTGACCCTTTCACATAGAAGCAAGCTCTAAAACCTGGCATGACAGCTGACACTGACTTTGCAGGCCAAGCTCTCTGCTCTACAAAGAGAAATAAGATTAAGCTACCCTTTCAAGAATAATTTCGCGCAAGAAATGTTTACTTGCCACTGCACAGGGGAATACAAGCTGGTTAAAGCAGTTCTGAAAACTTGTTTCCCCTTGTGCTTCTTCCTGTGTGCTGGTAATGCCCTTACCCGGTTCCACAGCAAGTACCACAGCTCCTGCAAACTGGAAATCTATTCAAGAGTAACACTGCTGCTGGTTTTTCCCATTTCTCAAGTCCTCCTTGCAAATCAAAGAAAAGTGAATCAAACTATGGCTACAGGCCTCAAACATCAAGAAACCAAAACGGCTTGATGCCAGTATTTCTCCACACACACGCCAACTCCTGACTAACGTAACACAGCTCGCCTGTTCCTTACAAAGTCCATTCATTACGGACTCACCAGTGAATGGAATCACAGTGTGGGGAGAGAATTTCTACCATTACACACCACGCTTGCCATGTCCAAGAAGTATAGTGACACAGAGGTATCCCATGCAGAGCAGACACGTTAAGTTTTAAGAAACCCACTCTTTAAAAGAAAAAAAGGTGCTTTCTGTCTAAAGAAGACAAAGCACTCTATTTGTTAATTATACTTTTTTTTTTCATGTGGAAAGAAAAACTGCTGTAGAGTGAACATACATTCATTCAAAACAACCCCAGACTGCTTTTGATGAAAACTACACGCACTGTGAAAGATACACAAAGAGCAAGGCAGCTGCCAAACACAACCTTGGACAGTCAAGCCCATGCCAGCAGCCGTTCTATCTTCCCTAAGTGTCATGTTGAAGCAGCTCTGTCTGATAACAGTTAGAAAACATACAGTGTCTTCTCTTCTTTGAAAACATCTACCATTTAGACATTATGAATGAGTTATTTTTAGGCCACAACCTTCTGAATTACACCAGACTAGTTACTTCATGCAGGTATCAGTGAATCCAGCCAACTAACAATTTCTATTCAGCAGTCATTGAAGAGAAGAATCATCCTTAACTTTCAGAAGGCTTAATTTTCCTTGGAGACAAGGACACAACCTTGGGATTTGTCACTACACACTTTTGTTCTTCCTCTTACCGTTTCCTGCCTGCCTCCTCGAACATTTCTGTTATGTTGCTGTATTACAGACATATGATTCAGAAAGCAGAGATGGTTGGTTCAGTCACCTTTATTTGGTTCCCCACAGGAGCTACAAATCTGATGCAGACAACCAGCCCTTCCCACAAGATTTTTATAGCTGTGACTATTTTTAAGTTTGTCATTTCACGACAGAAGAGGTGCATTAGCAGTTCAGGAAACCAACGGGGGTGTGAAATGGGGAGAGGAGAATGAGCAACCTCAACCCCACTTCAGGAAACGTGTTTAAGTGCACATGAAATGAGCTGGAACAATGGCTCTGAAGAGTTTTCAACCAGCCGGCTACACGCTACCACACAACTTTCTTTCCTGGAGTTGCTGCTCCTACCACCTCTGGAAGAAGCATCCCTAGAGACAGCAGAAGACTCTGATTCATTCAACACCTGCTGCTATTAAGGCTCTTAGCAGAGGAACCACTTATAGTTGAGAATCCAGCAATTAACTTTGCATAAAACGCTTTATCATTTATAAGGAGGACATGGGAAGCAGGAAGAAAGTCAGTCAGGATAAATATAAGTTGGATTAAGTCCATCTGACATTCAAAGATGGCTCTGCACAAATAGACTCCATTTTCTCCTTCCAGGAAAACTTTAGTATAGGTTGGAGTTACAAAGGAAAGATCAGAGTTTAATCACCACATCTGTCTTAGAAGCTTCCTTCTGCCCCCCAAAATCCATGTAGCTTGGAGGCGGGGGGGGGGGAAGAGGAACTAAAAAGGCCGTAATGGATATCTTCTACATGAATTCACGGAATCAAAAGGAAGCTATGGAGATACTGTTGTCAGAGCAAGATCATCCAGGCAGGAGACTAATGTCAGAAGGGAAACACCCTTCCAGCAGTACCCACTGGTATTTCTAGAGCAACCTTCCCACCAAAGGCATGCTGTTTTGTGTCAAGGAGCATTTGTAGCTCTGCCATGTGCCAACTGCTCAGGCAAAGAGATGTCCACCATCTAACCAAAGCTTAAGAATCAAACGTACGAACCGCATAAGAGAAAACCTGCCTCCCTGAGTGTTCACCGACATGTTTGAGAGCATGAAGCAGCTTGGCGAAGGAGCTGGCTTACAGACAGCACCCACTGAAACACCCAGGAACTGGCACTTGTTACTAGTAGAATAAAAGATTTTAAACCAAAAAAATCAAATCACTTTGCTAAGAGCTTAAAAAACCCCTGTTGTTTAAAAGGCAGCAACTGTTCTCTACTTCCTTGGGTCACTGCTCTCACATAATGACTGGGGAACAATTCACTTCAACTCTGCCAACAAAGCTGCCTTAACAGCCTTCGAACACGGGGCAGCAGGAGCCGGCCAACCACACCAACTCAACAGCACAAGCCATCAGGCACTCCTTGTAGGTAGGCACCGTATCAGCTTTTAACCTTTTCAGAGGCCATTTAAGTAAAAACAAGCAGGTTTATACGTACAACCCCACTCCACCAAATGCAGAGAAGTACCACACAGAGGTAACACAGAGTGAACCTTTCTGGCTTTTTTCCTTCCTATGAAGCACATCAGACACTCACAGTAAGATCTTTAACAGCAAAACTGTTACTTTTGTATGACGAATAAACTAAAAACACCAATTTAGCATGACTGTTCAAGCCAAGGGAAACGCAAAGCTAGAGCAAACCGAGCCAGGTTTGCGTACACAGTGCTCTTCTGATTAACAAAATACCATCTGCTTATAAAATAAAATCCCAAGCACCTATTTGGAGTTGCTGGGGTGACTTGGATTGTTAAATATTATGTTGTTAAGTAACAGTTGTTAAAACCATACCTAGAACTACTGCGACCAGGACCAGAGAGAAAAAGATGAACCACCTTACTTGTTCAACCCATTTTATTTAACAGTGTAGCAGCAGGCTGACTCCTAGGTATGCAGAGTTGGCCTGAAACACCAGTTACCCCATTGCATGTGCCTAACAACAGAATATTTGAAACAATCAAAAGAATAAAGACGACGGCCCCAGAGAACAGCTAGTATCTGGGACAACGATGATAAAAGAACAAGTGAGGCAAGACTCCTCTCTGCCTAGTGATCCAGAGCAGGATCGGACATCAGACTGCCCTGGGAGAGAGAAGAATCAGCAGACAGCTGGACAGGTGACACAGGAGACTATTCAGGAATTCTGTGGGTTGGGCTATGTACACCACATTACTGAAAGCTGCTACACAAAAAAGTCAGACCCAGTCTGACTGGCAGTTTGGAGCAAGTTCCTGAAAACTAGGAAAGCATAGGCTTGAGAGAAGATGCCGACCCTGAGTAAGAGGCTGGAGAGCTCTTAAAACAGAGAGATGAAAGCTATCTGAAGCACCATGTTCCCTCCAAAGTAGTGTCAGAACGCAGGAGGGTCTCCTCCTCTCAAGGACACTGGAAAGAGCACTAAAATCAAACAAGATTTATAGAGTAGAAGCTCTGCCAAAGCTAATACTCTTGGGATATTCTGTTTTGTTTTAACTGAGGAAACATCACGAACAACGTCTTTTTCAGTAAAACCTCTCTTACTTCACTTTGAAAAAGCAGTAACTTCCAACTGCCTAAGCATTTTCAACTTCCTTGCTGTACCTGTTCTGGACAGAAATCCAGCATTTTGTTCCACAGGTCTATCAGAGAAGAATTTCTGCACACTAGTAAATTCACTGTACAACAGTCCAAAGGAAGTAGAGGTGCCTTATTCTAAAATCTTCCTCTATACATGTATAGGAAGCATTAATTTTTCTATTTTTATGGAGAAATAATGATCTTTCTTTAGAACATGCTGCTTTTCTTCCCATCCAAAGGCAATGCTCTGACAACTCTGCAAGAACACTTTGCTCCTACACAATCCAGCACAGATAAAAAGCACTAACTCTTCTTCCAACAAAGTAGGTGTAATCTATCACCCTGTTTTATAGAGTGGGAAAACAATGGCAAGAAGTCAGCAGCAGGGGAAGAAAATAGGAACTACTGACTCCACGCACTTCATTCTGCGATTGTTAATTCTTTGTTTAAACAAAATTTCTGTGTTTCCTGTCTGCGGAGATGAGAACATAGCGTGCAGAGAGCAGCTCAGGACAGCTTCTGGGACAGCCACGCTGCGATCCCGCGGATGGGATGCAGCAGTGGGAGCCAGCAGACCTGAATTCTGTTCCGCTCCCAGTACTGACTCACTGCGTAATTTCTGTTCCAGTCAATTAAATCTTTCTTTTTCATCTTCTTTATTTTGCAGAGTGGCACCTGGTGGCATCTGCCCACTTTTTATTGAGCACGTTGAAATCTACAATAAAAAAAACTCTGCAAATACATGAAGTATTACTGACGCAGCTTCTTTAAAACAACTTTGAAGGTCCGTAAAAAGAAAGCTGCAGGAAGATGGGCTTATGAAAACAAACTGGACGTGCACCGCAAGAGCTAAGCCTTGGTTCAGCAACAGGGTTGTGCCTAGAGTGCATGTTTACGAAGAATCTTGGTCGGGAACGGTTTTGTGAATTGGGACACAAACTTGGAAGTATGTGGAAGGTAAAACTAGTGATCCTGGTAATCTGTTTCACATGGGAAGTAAACACTGAATATACAAATACCAAAGCCTGGCCCTGAATGCGAGTTCAAAATGCAAATACAGATTCAAAGCAGGACTAATAAGCTGATACTTGTAAATACCAAGCAGTTATTAACACATTTTATAAGATTAACACCTGCGTAACAGCAGATAATATACAAACATCATTAAGTAATCAGCTAGTCCTCCTTTATACACAACAGGCTATCGACACACATACTGCACAAGTTGAGCTTTAATGGACGAACTCTCAGGGCTTAAAAAATACACTGGAAACTGTTTAATTCTGAACTACTTTGAGCAAGCTCTGATATGCAAAGGACTGGACAAGGAGGGAGAGGCTAATGTAGTTCTAACCCAGTTTATCTGTACTTCATGCAGATGAAGACTGCAATTTCCAAATTCTGTATGACTGACTTTTCACTCACAACATCACACCAGTTTTCAAAGCACAATCCTCCAAATAACTGGGTTTTTTGACCTGCTGACTCTCCACACTTCTAAGCCCAGGACTGAAATGCAGGAATAGGTTTCCTTGCCAGCCAACTCCTCCCTCTTAATTCTAGTTCCAAGAACATAATGAAACTAACAGAGGAAGTTTCTGAAACAAGGAGGAGTACTGAGAACAAGAAAACAAGGTTAGCCAGGAGGACTGTCATTCCATTATATAATCCAGCCTTTGGGTAACTGGACATTTAGGGAAAGGGGCTGAGAGAACGTCAGAGGCATCAGCCTCTGCAGCATTATGTCATCTGCACTGCTAGTTACTTGGCAGGCACTTATACAGGATTTGCATAGGCAAAAAAAACCCAACCTCAAACACATTTATTTCTAGGACAAAAGACTATGAATCCCCACAACACCACCACTTGCAGAAAGAGGGCAGAAAAAATGGATGCATTCTGCTCCCGTTTAAATCGATCTCTTTCCAAGGAGTTAGTTCTGTTTTTTCTCTTCTGTTAGCCTCCTTAACTCCATTGTACTGTCCTGGGTAACCATATTCTAAATTTTGTGCTCTTATTCTAGCAGTGTGTAAGAAACTTTTTTCTCTATTGCCCAGCAATAGCTATTATGAATGAAATACACCAAAAGCACAAACTATTTTAGGTGGCACTGGAGAAGGGAAGAGAGGAAGCAGTACATCACTTTTTTTTCTCCCTCCCCCTCCAATAAAATGTTAGGCTCAAAAATATTTCAAAGGTAATTAGAAGGAGGAAAGTATTTATAATCTCAAATACTCAATGGTGGAGTCTTGCCAGCAAATATTTTATTTCCTTTTAGGCAGTGAAGCAGGTGTCAAAATGAAGGATGGAAGAGAAATGTAATTTTAATAAAGTGAATAAACTATGTTCTGCTTCATCAAAACAAGAGACAAGTGTCATGAAGAAGAAATGTTCAAGTAAGGGGACTTGTATTTTAAGGGATCAGCCCTTCACTGGAACTGTGAGCAAAAGCAACTTTACTTCTGAGTGGTAGTACCATATTCTGGAGATCAGAAAGAGAGAATGGAGGCAGAGAGAATGAGGAACAGGATTAAACATATATGGCTGCTCCCCAAATTAAGTCAATTGTTCAGATACTTGAATGTCCTAAGTAAACTGTTACCGTTCCTGTTGTGGAGCCTTCATCAACCTTAAACTCAGAGATTCCCGCATCTGCAGCTGCCCAGCACATGCAGTGCCTCCCACCATCGCATCCCCTAGACTCTACCTCCAACACTCACACTCACCCAACCCCTCCCTTGTGAACCCCCCAGTGCTGAACATCTTTCCCTTTCCCAACTGGAGATCTGCCAGCTCAGGGTTCCTCTATTTCCTGCCATGTTCCTCCAGGTCCATCGCACTGCCCACAGCTGCCAGTGCTACAGGCCTCAGTAGCCAGCACCTCAGCCCTCCCCACAGACACGAAGTCCTGATCTCTAGCACTCACTTAAAATTCAAACTTGGATTGTGATTTCCAAGAAATTACCTACACACAACTCAGAGAAAACCAGGACAGCACTATGGAAAAAAGAGTTGGATCGTAGACTTTCCCACAGTTTCTAGGAATCACAAAACATTAAGACTGTGTTGCTGCCTTATACTGCTGAACACATTGAAACAAGATCTGGTAAGATCTTGGTAGAATCAGCTACCCCGCTACAAAAATGTGACTGATACCAACCCAAGACAGAGCTGCAACTTGTAGTTGTGGACAAGGTTTACTGGTGTTTGGTAGTCCAGACCTAACTTGTTGTAATGCAGCACCCAGACTCAGATTTCAGTTCAGCAGGGTCACGTTTGATTTAGAGTGACGTGGAATCCAAGTGAGGCTCTGAGAATTCACTTTTATCAGGAAACACAAAGTCATATTTACATTACCGGCTGTACTGGTGATTTAGCAGGCTCTCTAACCTGGTTTTATTCACGGCACCTGCGTGTCTACAGAAGTGGACAGCAATTAGGGAGGCACGTGATCTGCCTTAGGATATGACTGTTAAATAAATACTACGAAACCATAACCCCCTGAAATCCTGTTAGTAGTAATACACGCCTGCCTATAGTAACAGTATTTTGAAGGCTCTTCTATTAATGTATTTTTAATCTTTCTGCCTTCTCTGGAAGAAACTACAGACATCTCCTTTGGAACCATCCCTAAAACCCAAGCAAACATCCAAATACACACAATTCAATTGCAACGAATTGCACCGTCCATCTAACTGCAGTCCTACTCTGCGTCTCCCCCATGGTCACTACTAAAATACTCCAACATTTCAGTATAAGGAAGATTTTGTAGATTGTGGTTAATAATTTTTTGGCAGAACAAGTTTTCCATTTTGGGGGCAGCTGGCTCAGTACAGAAATACCTAGACAACACTTCATGGCTTGTTCTTGGATAGAATACAAAAAACACAAATGATTCCACTATTTCTTCTTTTGTTGCAAGACTATTCTTTTCTCACCACCTCCACCAGCTGAATTACATGCTTAAAAATATACATGCCCACTTCAAAACACAAAGCTCAACAACTTCCACAGCTTCTCACACCACGCTGGTGGTATTGCTTCAACCCTGTTTACAGTGTGATTCAGCCATTTTCACGGCACTGAACTATGATGGCATGAAGAAAGCATCTGTGTCACCAAGGAGTGAACAAAGGAGGACAGTTAAAGTTCAGAAGTAACAACACAAAACTTTCCTATAAAACCAGACCTTAATTCTTCTGTACTTACTCAGGAAGAGTTTTCTATTCCAACTATATTTTAAGAGAAATAATGTATTAGGGAAACTTAGGAAGAAATATTTAGACACGTGCACTCATACATAATCAGTTAATTCTGGCATCAAGATCAATAGACTCTGTCTGTACAACTCTGCTTGCCCATCTGACTGCTGTGACTGCAGAATAATTTCTCAGGTGCCCTCAAAGGGCTATTGTTGAAACAAAGTTAGTCATGGTACTGCCTGGCACCAAAACCAACTTTGGTAATTACGTAAGGTGGCAGCAATACCACTTGGAAGCCTTGTTTACCAGTGACATTACACAATGTGAAGTGGAACATGCTTGCCAGAAACGGCCGCAGTTCAAGATGAAATTATGCTTGCAGAGCTACCAGGCACTCTGAAGCGGTCAGCTGTCGCTTCAGTCGCTCGAGAGGAAAAAGTGCAGGTCCCTGCAAAGTGTAGAGAGGCAACTATCTGACCAACACCGAACAACGTTACAGCCACGAGATATAAATTAGATGTTGATTTAGGAAGCGACGGCTACCAGCTCAATCACATACAGGGTTTAAGATTTTGAACAAAATAATTGCACAAGTGGCAACATCCATGGCTGTGGAAGTGAGCATGACCCTGCACAGCTTAGTACAGGGCACATGCAAACCTTTTTGATATGCCATTGCTACACACGAACAAGTAGGCACAACCCATCTAACCAGAAGCCATACCAGCTGGCTTCAGCTGTTTGTTCTTCTTGCTTGTCCTCCCAGCACTGTTTCAGCCAAGAACACACCTACCTGCTGCTATCACCACCATGTACCTTGCGTGAGAGAGGCAGCGCGAGCTCATTCGAAAATCAGTTAGCGTGTAATTTTGCCAAATGAATTAGTGTGTTAACGCAGCTAGTTAAACAACGCGCTGATAGAGAGCGGATGGAGTGGATGGAGTGCATGGAGTGCACAGAACCACAATCCCATCAGAAAGGCAGAGCTGTTTGAGACCCCAAATTAAAATTCCTGAGCAAACATGTACATTTTCACTAATGTATGACATTCATTAGGCGGTCCCAAAACATCGTGCAGTCACCATTTCTCCTTAACAATCGGCAAACGTTCAAACACAGGCCGAATAAATCCCATACAAGTTTAAGTGAGATTTGAGGGGTTAGAGAAAGAGTTGAAGTTGTGACCCTCACAAATCTGTCAAAAGAAAAATGGCAGGGTTATGAAAGACAGCTTTGTTCGCTCGTTTCTTAAGCCTGAAGACTAAAATAAAGCTATTTTCCTTAGGCTCATAAGTGAATGAGAAATTGTTGTCCAAGGGGTTGCTTAGTCCGGAAAAGATTTTTCTCCTTAGACTCCAAATCACCTCCAATGTACCAGTTTGCCCTCACTCATCTGACTGGGAATCGAAGGTGGTCAAACAGACCTCCCTGGTGTTGCTGAAGCGGTCCGTATCACAGGTTTCACAACTCTGCAGATCAGATGTCTTGAGCATCAGTTTGCCGATTAGCCATCACAACTCTAGGGTCTAAGTCACAACCAAATATCCTTCCTCTCCTATAAGGAGTAAGGTTGGAAGTGTGTCAGCTTCAGTTAAGAGTGGACAAGCTGATTTAAGACAGACATATAGGAACAGAAGCAAAAACCTGCCTGTGTCCCAAAACAACAAGATGTTGTTTATGTCTGAATTGGAATACCCTCATAAAAAGGATCATTTATCACAGATGAGCCAAAGAACAGCTGACTAGGGGGGGGCCATTGTACTGTGCAGATGGAGTAAGAGCCTCTGCTGCAAAGAACTTCCACTCTAAATCAGCATTTAAATCTAAATCTCTTCTAAGCCTGGCTCCTTTCCCATGACCTCCAAAATCCAGGTATAATATAGTGTTACTTCATTCAGGTTGTCAAGCCATAAAAAATAAAACCCAACGAAAAAAAGCACCAACCAACATGAAAGCCACTCTAATGAAAACATCACGATGATTAATTGTGGGAAGTAAATTCTGAATTTCTCAGTTAAATATAAAAACAAGGATTCATGGATATTTACCACTTTATGGCATAAACGTGGCCAGGGCACAACTGAGAATTGCCCACAATTAGAATAAAAACTTGATTTCAGAGCAATCTGTTTTAGTTTTTTCTCAGTCTAAACAGTTAAAGCTACCAAAATAGTTCAGAAATTTCAGTACGTGGTACAAAGCCACCAGCAACTCCTTCATGCAAATAGGCAGCTGCCAAGAAAAGCCAACAGTTACACGAGAACTTGCAGCAACGTTTCTATCTACCATGTCCAGGTTCAGCGCACAGGAGACACTTCATTTTTACCTCTGTAATTCTCAACACCAGAGCCGTCTGAAGTCCGGCACTGGCGTTCGC